>NW_026706344.1:0-206194 GCF_029867415.1 Vicia villosa | reverse complement strand
CTACTTTTTCTAACCAGGCATAGTACAAATCAGGATCTTTGGCTAAAGGGATTGACCTAAACACTTTTACAAAGTTGGTCATATAGTTTAACCTAATTTTCGCCAAAGCCAAAGGGGTCAGAGTTGAAGTTTCTTCAGTATTAGCAGATTCTCCTAAGGGGGAACGACCATCTTCATCTATCTTAATCTTACTAACTAAGGGTCTAGTTTTGTAATAAGCGGGGAAGAATCTGTTCATGGATGAATTGTTTTCACCTGGTAACGGACCCATAAAAGCAAGAGGTTTTCCAGAAATTTCAAAGGGAATGATTATCTGGGAAGCGTAAATAGCGCGCACTTATGCGGTATTAGGGTTTGGAATGTGTTCTTGTTCCCCAGACCGCGTTGTTGTTTGGAGCTTCAGAACAGGTTGAAGAACATTTGAAGATGAAGCCATGGAGAGGTTTTGATTGGAAAAGTAAGCTTTTTGAAAGGGTTGAGAGTGTTTTTTTCTTTTGAAGAGGATGAAGAAGTAGGAATGAAAAGTTGTATAAAAGTGCAAAACCAAGTATTTAAAGGTTTAACGGAAACCCTTTTTAAATCTTTTTGGGTAAAAACCAAGGGACACATGGCGGCTAGTGATTTAATCCAACGGCGGTCGAATAAACTAGCTTTACTCCTAGTATGTAGGAGTAATGATCAAGAAGTAAGGTCAAAAACGTGGGAATGTAAGTTATGAGAAGACATCTTTGAAAATGACAAGACGTTTTGGAAACAGGGTCAACAATGATTATGACGTTAGTCAGCAATCTTGGAACTTTCAAAGATCAATAAGAGACGAAATCTTATGATGGCAAGAAACGCCTATTTCTCTTGATTTTCGAAACAGGCATTTATTGGGGGCAATTTGTTAGCTGAAGATTTCGTTTTACAAATTTGGTTCTTCGAAGAAGTAAAAATTCGAAGGAAAGATGGTTACTGATGACCATCCCTTAAAAATAAAAGAATGGCTCCTGATGGCCATGCTTCGAGAATGAAGACTTCTAAGTTCGTTATGAAGATAATGAATACTGAAGCTAGTAGAAGTGTATGTCTTCGAGGACTTAGACAAAATTTATGAAATATGTTCAAGTATTACTACTTAGCGTGTTTTCGTAGTGTTTTTAAATACACTGCCACGCGTCGAAGAAGGACTCAGGCGGGAAGATTTGAAATTCGAAGACGGTTTCGTAACTGTCTAAATAACAGATGGCGTCCCTGGAGTTCTTATGAGAAACGTGGCATTAGATTAGCGTAGGGCCGTTAAGGTCGAAATTAGTATAAATAGGAGTCTTAATGTTAGGATTCTGGGTGTTCATTTTGTACAAATCACTCACATATTACTCAAGTATCAAGTGTTAAGAGAAAGAGTTCGCTGAGAAAATGTACGTATGACACCACCATTTTAATACATGTGTATTCTCTTTCGTTTTCAAATATCTTTCAGTATTATTGCATTTCATTTACTTCTTGCCATTTACATTTCTGTATTTTTACTTTCATGTCATTTACTTTTGAAGAATTTAATATTCCTGCATTTTAAGATTCTTTACGCTTTAACAATACTTTCGTTTCATATGTTATTTTACTTATCCTTTCACTGAAATTATACTTACGTATAACCAAGTGATTGTCAGGATCACTCGTTTTATTCGAAACAATTCTTATTAACGAAGACGAATCATGACTATGGTTCGAATGACCATTGATAACAATCTTTTTGACTATGTGTCCTAGGATCAATCTAGTCGATCCTGCGAGTAACCAAATCATATTTATTATAGTTTGGAAGACTAGCGGTTGTTTACCGGAAATCACCGTAAACAGGTCTTCAAGAGGTGGTTGGGTGATAGCAAGGTAGATTTGTGTCGGGGATGGGACACCGTGAACCAAATGTTTGAAAATCAACACAATGAAATTCAAACATCGTTCGGTCGGAGCAAGACGGTTATGGAACACCGGTATAAGGGCCAAATTCTATTCTCCCAATTGATTTACAACATATCTCGAACGGGTTTGAATTTTTTGTTTCATGAAGCTAAGCGGTCGGAGACCACGGGGACGGATAGTTCTTTATGTGGGTGCACCATTAGAACTACATACGGCCTTCCGTGTGCTTGTATAATTTCAAAAAAGAAGAAGTTGAATTCACCAATACGCATGGATGAGGTAGCCGACCATTGGAAGAAACTTCGTTTTGATGATTTTGCCCCGCCGAAGGAAAATGACTTCAAAATCACCATCTCCGACGAGTTGGAAGTGATAATGGAGAAGTTTGCTAAAGCGGACGACACAACAAAAATGCACATAAAAGAACAATTGCGAAAGATCGCATTTCCGGAGACCACCGATTTGAAACCGCCATCTCAACCGGTTAAAACAAAAGGTGCACCGAAAAAGTCCAAAATTACACAAGATGACACGTCAACAAAACGATCTCCTTCCTACTTTGAACATGTTGATGCATCGTTTCCGGAAATTCATGAGACACCGAAGTCTAAGTGTACTGGTAACAAAGGAGCCCGTATTTCGAAGCCACCTCGCACACCACCGATCAAAAAATCACCAATTGTCTACATTGATGAGATGCCACTTTTTATGCACAAATATATCGATAACATCGTTGATGTTGGAGGCGACGGCAATTGTGGATATCGGGCCGTTGCGGGTTTGCTCGGTAATGGGGAAAATAATCAAACTTTAGTCCGACGGGAACTCATTGCGGAGTTGACTTCGTATCGGGACATCTACGGCCGACTATATGAAAATCAAGAAAAGTTTGCGAAAATTCATGATGCACTTGTTCCATCACTTACCGGTATCGCTCCGGTTTCGAAGTGGATGTCATTCCCCGAGATGGGTCATCTAATAGAAAGTGCATATGATATGGTGTGCGTCGATTTGACGAGGTTTGGACTAAGTGAGACTTTCTTTCCACTTCATAGTCGACCGCCGTTGGACGCGTCGGGCCGCATCATATGCATCGGGTATCTACGATCGCGGCACTTCGTTCAAGTGTTTTTGAAACCGGGTTGTCCTATACCGGCTACTTCTTGTCAATGGACGGCACATCGTTCAAATGAGGCGGAGACTTGGCCGGATCCGTTTGTTTCGAGAATGGCGGAGTTTGAAGAAATGATGAGCAAAGAGCGCGAGCAAAATAGAGAGCGGTCGAAGAACGTGCCTATTTTGGACTTAGGATCCACCGATTGGTTCGGTGAATTTTAGTTCGTTCCGGATCGTTTTTGTTTGTAACGATCATTTTTTGTATGTATTGTTGTTTATCATGTAAAATCGGACCGATTCAATACATATATAATATAAGTATGTTTTATGTCATCTTTGTCTAATTTATGTTTAATGTCAATTCCATTTGTTCAATTTACACAACACACTAAGCAATCAACAAAATGTAAAATTTATGTCTGTTTCTGCATAATTCGGAAATGAACTTCCGAAATATACATGTCTGCCTCCTATTTTCGGAAGTTCATTTCCGAAATGTCCCCTGAGGCAGGATAAGGTTTGTTGGGCCATCAATGCTCCAATAAGTCTATAAATACTCTTCTTCATCCTCTTCACACCACAAAACACAAATGACACAAACCTACCCCCACCTAGCATTCGTCTACTTTGAAACCGGCTACCCGATGCCGTTCCAATTTCGCTTCTCGCGCGACACGCCGTTTGCAGAGTTGATACCGTCGCTCAACACGCTTTTGCGCTATCCCGAGAATCGAAAGGTTGTCAAGCTCGAGTACCGCTCGCCATCGGTTAACGACGAGGGAGGCATTAAGTTCACACCTTTTGAGATCAAGAACGACGAAGATTTAGCGGTTTTGTGGACAACGTTCGACCGATTTTCTTCGAAAGGCTCGATCGAGTTGGACGCGAAACTTCAAAGATCGGCGGACGACGTTATCAAAATGTTGACTCATCCCCACCTACCCGTGTTCAACGATATGTAACTTTAATTTTCAGTAATATTATCGTTGTAATCTTCACCCGATTAAATAAAGCGAATCGTTGTTGTTTTTCATTTTTCTTCTGTCCAGACATAAATCCGGAAGTTCATTTCCGAATTCCTCCAAGGGGGGGTGCGTTCGGAGATGAACTTCCGAAACACCACATTTTCTGAAAAGTAACTTTATTTCGGAGATGCATCTCCGAAATCAATATTTTATATTAAAAAAACACGTTTTCGGAGATATATTTTCGAAAACACCTTTTTTACAAAAAAAAAAAAAGTACCTTTTCAGAAATGAACTTCCGAAACAAGGGGTAGTGTGATAAATTCACCAGGGATGGGCAGGAAGGTTAGAAGGTGGGTGAAGAAATTTTCTTCCTTTTAATATACTTCTTACTTTCAAAACAAAAAATATTATACTTTAAATTACAAACTTGTATTTATAACAAATTATTTATAGCAATAAATTATAAAATATAAATACTTTATAAAGTTATAGAAAAATAAATATTTAATAAAAAGTATGAAAAAAAATACATAAATAATGATTAATTTGTCTTTTAGAAAAAAAAACTTAATTTATATATTTCCTTTGCCATTCAAAAAACAATGATTCGTCTTTAATTTATATATAGATTAAATCAATCCATTTTAAAATTGCACTATTAATGACAAATATTAATATTATTTAATATAGATGAATTTATAAAATTTCAAAAAAATCAATTTAAAACTTCACTATTTATAAAAAATATTAAAATTATTTAATATAGATGCATTTATAAAGTTATAGTAAAATAAATATTTGATAAAATAAATAAAAAATTGAATAATTAATTTTAAATAATATATCTGTTTAACTTTGAAATATGTTAAAAAAAGACTTAATTGCAATTTTGGTCCCCATATTATCTGTTTTTTTGTGTTTTGGTCTCTCTATTTTAAAATCCAGAATTTTAATCCCTATATTTTAGTTTTTTTTAGGATTTTGGTCCCCTGCAAATTCAAAAGCAATTTTAAATGAAATGACGCTCACATTGATGATGTGTTAGTGTCAGTTCAACAATGAACTGTTCAAAAAAACTAATTTTATTTAAGATTTATGTTGAATATGTCATCAATTTGAGTTTCATTTTATTAAAATTGCCTTCAAATTTGCAAGGGGACCAAAATCCTCAAAATATTAAAATAAAGGGACTAAAATTCCGGATTTTAAAATAGGAGGACCAAAATTAAAAAGCAGGACCAAAATTAAAATTAAACCTTAAAAAAATAAAAAAAAATTGTGTTTTATAAAAATGAATATGTAGCACAGGAAAAAAAAATGAAATTTGGCTTATTTTTTTGTTTAGTACACAAAATATACTAATATTAATAGCAATATTTAACTTTTAATTAAAAACATTCAACATTTTGATATACTGGAAAATTATTACGATGGTTAGTTGGCGCAGTATTGTCGTTTGATTTAGTAAGAAGCATCAGAGTTTGATCCCACACAAATCGGGAGGGGATTGAAACTACTTGACACCATAACAAATCTCCGAACCGAATATTTTTTCTTAACATCGAAATATACTGATATTGAAAAAATAAAATAATTCTTTACTATAAAAACATTAAAGGACATTAAATTAGAAAATCCTTTTAGTAATAAAATTTTTTACTTCACAATTATCAGAAACTATATATTTTAAATAATATATTCTAGAAAAATAAAAAATTTAATGTTCTATAAAAACGAACAACTTAATAATAAATTGAGTAATATATTTCTTAAAATATGTCTTTTTAATATTTTTTATGAATACCAATAAGCATATTAGATACTTTTTATGAAAAAGAAAAAGTTTAAATATAAATTTTTCATTTGTGTTCTATAAAACTAATTATATAGATTCAAAAAATATTAAATTTGATTGATTTTTTTATAATACAAAATAATACTAATATTAATAGGACTATTTAATTTTGTATTTTTTAAAATAATATATATATATATATATATATATATATATATATATATATATATATATATATATATATATATATATATATATATATATATATATATAAGCCATATCTAGTGAAAATGGGTAATTTATATGAGAATGTGAGAATGAATCTGAACAATTAGATTTTAAAATAAATGGTGTAGATTAAGTATGAATCTTTTTTTTCTCTCTCCTCCATTATTAAAATAAATATTGAGGAATGAGAAAAAAATATTGACACTTAATATCCACTATTTATTTTAAAATCTAATGGTTCAGATTCATTCTCATATAAAAATGTCATTCTCATATATATATATATATATATATATATATATATATATATATATATATATATATATATATATATATATATATATATATATATATATATATATATATATATAAATAGGGCTGGACAACGGGCCGGGTTGGGCGGGTTCGGGCCCAAAAGCGGCAACCGTCCCAACCCGCGGTTGAAGTTATGAGGCCCATTTCCGCCCAATTTAATAATCGGTTTTGACGGGTTGGGTTTAGACGGGTCACAGGTGATTGCGGACAGTTCGTTCGGGTTACTGACATATCGTATTTATAGCCCAATGAATTTTCAGGATATTTATAAAACTCAAATTTTTTTACATGATATTAATTTACTTAATAGACTAATACAAATGATAGCACATAAATAATTTAATAACATTATGACTGAAAACACAATAACCAGTAGGATTGAAATTCACATTCCATATTTACAATTGTTTCCATTACAAAATGATATTGACTTACAGTATTCAATCCTCTAAATCACATTAATTTACAAAAATGTATTAGAGATGGTTAATCTAAGTTCTAATCCAACATAACATGTTATTATTCATTTAAACATAGTCAGAAATTTCAGTTCCTCAATAAAAAAATTCTATCAATAAAATTTAACATTCTGAAAGTTAATTAAAAAACCTTCAACTCCTATAAAAAACAACAAACAAGTTAGCAACACAGTAAATACTAAATACAAGGGAATAAATTATAGTTTAGAGAATGACACTTACATAAAACCATTATTTTTTGAAATAAAAAAGTTCTTCATCTCCTTCTATAAAAGCAAGATGATTGTGTGGAGGTGGACATTTTGTGGAAAAATTACACATTCCAATTTTTCTTTTTACGAATTCTCTAAGGATCCGTTGTTTTTCCTCTCGTAAGTTAATTTGGTTTGTAATTTTTTCTTTTTGGCGGATTATGATCGTATGCTATTTTGTAATGGTTTAGAGAACCCATTGTTCTCTCTTCAATATATCTTGCTTATTGAAAAAAAAAAAAAAGCAAGCTAGAACCAAAAATTCAACCACACAAATCTATAAAACTTCAAACCAAACCAAAAACTTAAATAAAACAACAAATCTAAATCAGCCATTTAAAACAACAAACTAAATCAAAAGCTTAAAAAAACAAACTCTAAATAAATAAATAAATAAAAGCTTTAAATCAGCCTTCACCCTTACCATAATATTTTGTTTATTAACCTGAAACAATTTGAACAAAAAAATTAGAAAAATCAAACCTAAATAAATATGGTTGAAACCCTAAATCAAAGTACCTTGAATCATTAAAACACAAAAATTAAAATTAAAATTCTAACCTTGCAAGCAAATAGAAAAAGGAAGGAAGAATAAGTGGTGGATGATGTCAATGGATGTGATAGAGGTGGTAAAGGACTGTAAGTGATGAAGAAGTGAAGGTGAAAGGGTTTTTGAGTTGAGGTGAATATAGAAGAAAGAGGGAAGGAAGAATGAGTGGAAGAGGCGGCTGCTTCTGTTGTGAGAGAGAGATTATGTTAGGGCATTAGTAAAGTAGAGTTTAAAACGACATAGTTTTGGCTACACGGGTGAGTTGGGTACCTGCGGTTTAAACTCTTCCAATCGGAACCGCCCATGACAACCCAGCTTAAACCGAATTACTAACCCGTTAAACCGTTAACCCATTATAAACCGCCCAAATTTCTTTTTAATTTTCGGTTTATGCGATTTGGACTGGGCCTCGGTTCCTTATCCAGCCCTATATATATATATATATATATATATATATATATATATATATATATAAAGTCCCAAAATCTTCATCAAAATTTGTGCCTATTTAATGCTGGCTCCTTGTGTGTTTGTGTAATTACCATGTCTATCTTTTCAAAAAATAAAAATAAAAATTTTGACATGTATGCAATGTAGAATTT
This sequence comes from Vicia villosa, assembly GCF_029867415.1. Lineage (NCBI taxonomy): Eukaryota > Viridiplantae > Streptophyta > Magnoliopsida > Fabales > Fabaceae > Vicia > Vicia villosa. Next base: position 197,982 of record NW_026706344.1, on the reverse strand, counting down.
TATTTATTTATTTATATATTTTCATTTATTAATAAAAAGGATGAGAAATATTCTTACTCTAAGAGTAAGTTATGAAGAATTACTCTATATCTTGACTATTAATTCTTTTCAATCTAAATCTAATGCTTAAAATTAACTAATATTAGTTTTCTCTCTCTACTTAATAATTTATTATTTTTAGTCATTAGATTGAGCAAAAATAATGATCAAGATGTGAAGTAAGTCTTAAACTTACTCTTGTAGTAAGAATATCCTTGTCATTTAAAAAATTATAAAATTTGAAATTATTATCGATATTTTAATTTGGCTGATTTATTTATTTTCAATTTTAAAAATTATTATTTTAGCAAGTTCTACTTAAATAAAAGCACATTACTGATTTATCATATATATTTGTATTTGATTAAAAAATTCTTTTATATGAAAAAAATATTTTCATTTAATTTATCTCTTATATTTGATTAAAAATATTTAAAATGTGAAAGTATTCCCAATATTATAATTTGGTTGATTTATTTTTTTGCAAGTTTGAAATTTTTTAATTTTTTCAAATTTTACCATTGTGACTATTTTTAATAAATTATACTATTGTTATAATATTTTTTAATTTTATTATTTATTTAATTTTTTTTACATGCTACTTGCAAGAATGATAACTTCATATTTGAAAAAATTTAAATAATCAATAAGATTTAAATTTCTAATTATTAAAACATAAAGCAATTAAGAGGCTTTTTAAGATTGACGAGCTCCTAAAGCAAATGATGTTTTTTCGGTTGGAGGATTCTTCACAATAGATTAGCTACTTAGGACCAATTACATAAGAGGGGTGTTTTGGTGGTTAGTAGTGATTTACTTTGTGTGTTTTGTTAGATGGAGGAGGAATGTTTACCGCATCTTCTAAGGGGTTGTGTGGTTGTTGCGAGTCTTTGGAAGAAGGTTTTTGAGTGGGTTAGTATCATTGACGACATAACTTTGGAGGAGTTTGAGTTTTTTTATTTTATTTTTAAGAAGGTGAAGAATATAGCCAAAACGTCTATTGTTGCGGTCATTTGGTTAGCAACAGCTTGATATATTTGGAATAGGTGCAATACGATCATTTTTAAGAATGAAAAGTTTAGCTTTACCGAATGTATGTCAGAGATCGTTTTTAATTTTTGGAAGTGGCTATATTCTTACTATAATCTAGTGGATAATTATAATTTTCATGTTTAGAATATTCTAGCTCTCATTTGCTTTGAGTAGTAGAAGCTTTCCGCATTTTATTTCGGGTGGAGTATCCCATGTATTACTCCTATGTTAATTCCATTGCCTATTAAAAAAAAAAAGAAATGGGAATATAAGTCCATATTTCTAACCTTCTATACCAAGAAATCAATAAAGTGTGAATCTCATAATGATGATCTTGTAAAAGAGAACAAATTTTATTGTTTCATCAAAATCATATCAATCATCTCCCAACTAAGAATGCTTAAACATAGCGAGTGTGTCAAGTTCCATAATATGTGCTTTGAGTCAAATGAATTTCATTGATTACTGTTGTCTAACACTAAATCAGAACTATCATGCTGTGAAACAAGATTAATTAACTTTTACAAACATATGCTATCAAAAGTAAATCAAACTCAAGCTCTAGTATTAAAAGAAACTAATTATATTAATCCCCTAAGGACAAAGCAGTGACATCAGCTTTATCACAAAATCCACTAAGAACAAATTAACTGTTACCACCAAATCTAGCAATTGCATTGTAGAAGCTAATTATCTAAATAAATGACTGGAATGATATAGCTAAGTAAATGACAGTAAGTTTACACGTTGAAGATGCCCTTGGGAAAGAGGATATTATTCTTTTGTTTTTGGAATGCCCACAGTTCCAAATTTTCATGGTTTGTAAAATGCTTGCATTCTTCAAGATATAACTTGCTAGCATAAGCTCATCTGGTAGGCCAAAGAAGTTGAAAAGATTGCATGTTTTAAGGTGTAATGCAAGGCATTGCGGAACAACAACCGGATCTACCCAATTTTCTCTATCCTTTTTCCTATTCCATATTTTGTCCAAGTTGGCCTGTTAAAATGCACATAAAATAAAATAAAACATATTGAGCAACACAAGAGTGCTATGAAAAGATAAATCAGATATGATCCTTAACAAACCTGACGAAGGTCGAGCTTTTGAAGCTTAGGGCAGTGATTTAGAACTTCAACTAAGAACTGGCAACTATATCTGAGAGAAATAAGCTCCAACTGTGTCAAATTATGAAAAGTAGGAATCAAATCATTCTGGTAATGCACCACCTAGTTAATAAATGAAGAAATCAGGTAAGATTATCATACACAAAAACAAAGGAAAACGAAATACATATGACTAACATTTTAGTGAGTGTAGTAAACGAACCTGATCAATTTGAAAGTGCAGAGAATGCACATTGTGAAATGCTTTTAATGGAAAATAAGAATAAGCGCAATGAATATCAGCTCTTGTCAAGTTACTTAAGCAAAAGCCCTTCCACTCGTTAACAGTGAGAGATTCGTCGGAACCAAATGTCACCTGAGTGAGTAAATGTAAATCCTCAAGAATTGGACATCCAGTTAGAAACAACATAAAATCTCGAAGTTTGGGGAATGAAATATTTTTCAAACGAAGGGTTTTGAGAGACGGAAGTGCAACAGAATAACCCTTTTTCATGCAGAAACGAGAAAGCTTGAGAACCACAAGGGTTTTGCAAGTGAGAATGGCGATGGGCAATTCGGGATAATGTGCCACAAGTGAGTTAACTCGGAGAAAAAGGTACTCAACTCTTCTTTGTATCACAAAATTGAGCCATTTGGTTATCCTGATAATGGGGCACGGACGATCATAACGGTATGACACATTTAAATGGAAACTCTTAGGGTGTGTTTGGTTCGAGGTAAACGGAGGGGAGGGGAGGGGAGGAGAGGGAATGTTGATAATAAAATGTGTTTGGTTCAATTTTTAGGAGGGGAGAGGAGGGGAGGGGAGGGGAGCAAAATCCCTCCAAATCACACATTTTGCGTTCCCCCGAATCGGGAGGATTCGGAGGGGAGGGGAGGGAATGTGACTGTTGATATTTAATAAATTAATATATTTACTAAAATACCCTCAATTTTATTTTATTATTTCAAAATTATTATTTTCTTTCGTCTGTTTTTTTCTTTCTATATTGCTTATATCAATTTATTATAATTATTTTTTACTTTTAAATTATTATTTTTATTTAATAAAATTTATAATAATTAAAATTTTTAATTTTTTATTATAATTTTTATTTTTATGTTTATTTATATTAATTTTTTTCTAACTTCGTTTTATATATATATATATATATATATATATATATATATATATATATATATATATATAACATTTTAAACCATTCAATTATTTTGTTTATTTTATATATTATATCTATATCGATAAATTATTTTATGTATTCAAAAGTTGTTATCAACATATAGATAATTTTGCGCTGAAAGTTATAATACGTATCAAGTATCAAGTGTATTCAATTTTTTTAATATTATGTGGTAAGTTATAAATTTTTAATCATTAAATATTACGAATATTATTTTCAAAAAATTATTTATGAAATTTTCAACTTCGAATATCATAACAGTTATATAAAATCATAAGGATAAAAACGTAAACTATTAATAAAACCTCTCCCCTCCCCTCGTGAACCAAACATATTTTTAACCAAATTCCCTCCCCTCCCCTCCCCTCCCCTTGTTTGAACCAAACATATATATAATTAATAAAATTCCCTCCCCTTCCCTCCCCTCCCCTTCCCTTCATTAAAATCCCTCCCCTCCCCTCCCCCTCATTTGAACCAAACAGACCCTTAATGGGAAGTGTGGCATCTCGCGGAAGCAAAATAGAGTATACGAAATCCTTAAACTTATCACTTGTGATTTGGTTGTAAACTGTCTGGTCGAAGCACAGGGTGGAAACTGAGAGCCATAGATGGTTCCACCTCTTGGAAAGAATGCTTGTAGCCACGCATTCTTTGGTTTGAAGAAAAGAGAGAATGTGGCATAGAATCGTGTCTGGTAAAGTGCTTATTGTATCTTCCATTGAAAAAGGAGGACGAGACAGTGAAAATTGAAATTGGTTTTTTTTTTTTGAAAAACTAAACCCTAAACCTAAAAGATGATATGTATAACATGTGGGAAAATCTGGGCTAAGTATTAGTAGCTATTATTTTATTTATATTTATTACGCCCACGTTAGGTTATGTTTAGGCAGTTTAGATTGATCAATGGGATATCTAATGGTTTATTGGGTTTATTGAGTAGTTTTTTAAGGAGTAAGACTAATAAAAGAAGGAACATTATTGTTTTAAAAAATTCACAAAACTCCTGTGTAAGTTCATTATCTCAAAAGAATGGGGCTGAAGATCCATAAAACAAAGAAGATTTAAAGGATGCTTAAAATGAACTTGCTATAATCTCAAGGAAGATTTAAAGGATGGTGAAGAAAGATATATGAAAAGAGGCTTTCAATCATTGTAGAAAAAAAATCCAAATAATCAAGTTTAATAAATAATTTACACCAAAAACCATGTTTTCGACAAAATTACGCATATGACCAGATTTCAGAGGTGGTCTCCACATAGGAGCCACCTCTGGTGGCGCCAAAGGCAAATTTCTCTTAACTCATGCGCCACCCAGGGTGGCTTCAATGAGTATTTTGGTCTTTTAAGCCACCTAGGGTGGCGCCTATGTGTCCCTTGCTTTTTTTTTTGTTTTTTTTTTGTTTTTTTTTAATTGTTTCTATACTATTTTTTTTTTAAATTTTTTTTGTTATTTATTAATAAATTTGTTTTTACATAAATAAATAAATTATATTTTGTTTTTTTGATTTTTTGAAAATTGTTTTAACAATTAAATAAATAATGAAACACCAGATGTCATTCATTCCAAACATTACAAATACGAGAAATGCAGAAACAACATTACAAATACGGTCATACAGTCCAAACATTACAAATACGGAAAAAAAAAGAAAATTTTTAAAACATGGATATTATGCTATTCACGACCCCTCCGACCATGACCCCTCCGACCCGGAGCCGGACCATGACCCCTCTCACCGCCAGTTTCGCAATCTGGAACTGTTCGAATCCGGTTGGAAGGATCTCGACGACCCACTTCTCCACGACCCCCCTATTCCTTGGTTGTTCTTGCTGTGTCTGGGTAGGTGGTCCTCGGATTAGCCCCTCCATGCGCTCGTTGGACATGTATTCTTGTATGCTGCTGTCAAAAAGTCGGGTCCCCATGCCCTCAAAGATTAGTCTTGGCGGTGGAGTTGCGTCATATGGTCGGTAAAACCCAGCACTTGATTGGCCTTGGAAAAATGGCATTGTTTGTTGGGGTGTGGTGTAACCATATTGTTGGTGTTGTGAAAATTGGGGTGTGGAGTATCCATGTTGTTGGTACTGTGACGATTGAGTGGTCATTTGCTCGTTCGGGTCATAATCGTCATCTAGACCCATGTCGGGGCTGGGTTGCCTATTGGAGTTGGAGGGGCCGGCGTCGCCGTGTTGTTGGGTGAAGCCCCATGATTGTTGTTGGATGGGTTGTCTAGTGGAGGTGGAGGGGCCGGCGTCGTAGTGTTGTTGGGTGAAGCCCCATGATTGTTGTTGGACGGGTAGCCTAGTGGAGGGGTCGGCGTCATGGAGTTGTTGGGTGAAGCCCCATGATTGTTGTTGGATGGGTTGACTTTGATAGTGCGTTGTTGGTGTTGTTTGATATTCTTCATGGTAAGGTTGTTCGGATGTTTGGCGTTGTCGGCGTTGCTGGCGTTGTTGGCGTTGTTGGGGTGGTTGTTGGGGTGGTTGTTGTGCGTATTGTTGTTGGCGGGGGTCGTGTAGGTAGTAGGGGTCGGACACATACATATTGGGGGTTGTGACTGTTCTAAACCAAGCAACGTATTCCGCAGTTGGAAACATGTGGAGTTGGGCAACAGGGAATTGTAGTAGACGGCTGCGACGCTGCTTCCACATCTCACAAAATTCAGGTGCGAATGTACGATAATCTGCGTGGTCCCATTGATTGTTAACTCTTTTAATATGCCAGCGACCCAAATCAGTGGGGGGATCCGGGATTGGTTGATGCATGCCAAACTGCAGTCTCACACGGTCAGATTGGTGCATCTCCACGATGTTGAACCTTATTATAGGTGTCACTGCAGTCCAAACTTCCCGGTCACTCTCGTTTGGCTCATGGTCTAGCAACAAGTATGGTCTCCAATTAAACTGCGTAGGAGAAAAAATAACATATTATTAAAAAAGATGATGGATTGTAATACATCTATATGATCATATAAAAGTTTAGGGGTAATACATCTTCAGCTCGGAGGTGATCAATTAGGTCCCGATACAAAATAACACTCTCCCTCGGATTCTTACTATAATCCAATTTAGGACCACAGAACCTAACAAAAAAAGAGCAAAAATGTTATTTCAGATTTTTATGTAAAAGAGAGTTAGCGTTCAAGGGAAAGCGTTGAAAAAGACGTACCTTGTTGCATAAGGGAACGTGTAGTTGTTCCTGCCTACAGGGGATAGCGTCGGCAGTCTCCACCAACCCCATACTTGTAGGAGGAACGCACATCCATAGAAGGTGCACTTCTCGGCAACCGCGTTCTTACAAAGAGATTGGTATAACATCGCCAAAACGGCGGACCCCCAACTATATTTCCTAATCTTGCTAATACTATCAAATTTACTTAAATAAAAAAAGTTAACAATGTTACCTGTCGGCTCCGGGAATAAAAGTTTACCAAACATCAGCATTATATAGACCTTAGTCATTAACCAAACATGCTCCTCGGTAGAGTTGTCCATCAAGACGAGTTCATCATAATAATCTCTAAGGGAGGCCAGACTGATACCCTGGCCTCTTGCACCTTGAGTGGGCACAACTAGATCTCTTCCCAACACTCTCTCACACAGTGAATTAGCATGTTGAACAGATCCATTAACAGCCTTGCCATCAATGGGCAGACCAAGCAACATATAAACATCTTCTAGGGTAACAGTACACTCACCTATTGGAAGATGAAACGTGTGGGTTTCAGGCCTCCATCTCTCTTGTAAGGCAAGGATGAATTTTCTGTCTATAGTGTTGTTGTGCATTTTTATGATATGTCCGAAGCCACATGCTTGTAGTTTCGGAATAATCCTCTCGTCGGGTTCAACATAAGCATGAGACCGTGTACGGAATCGGTCAACAACCTAAGAACCACAAATAAATCGATTAAACTGGATGTCATATACGCATAGATGTTTAGAAATAAATAAGTATGAACTTACAAATGTCGCCAAGTTTGCTCTAGTTCCTCTGTGTGTTTCACCCATGGTAAGAAGTTGTTGAGCCATTTTCAAGAACTCTTTAACTTTTCTGCGGATTTGAAAATGCAAAGTGGTTTTTTGAAGAAGAAGAAGATATGTTGCTGAAAAGAAAGTATTCTATGAGAGTATTTATAGAGGGGTGGTGGTTGCTGATGTTTAGTGCATGATGGCCAAGTGGTGAGCATGCATGTGATACAGATATCAAAGTGATAAACATGGGTTCACATGCCTTCTGTGTTGAATTGACCATGCATTCCCGTGTTTTGTGCTGAATTGTCTAAGCATGCATGCATTAATTGTTTCTGGCAGAATAGACTAGGTCTGCATCCCGTGTTCGGTGCTGAATTGTCTAAGCATGCATGCATACAGTATTTCGATGCAGGTAGATCACATGCTGGCGGATTAGATTAGGGTTTTGGCAGTGGGGACCACTAGACAAAATTAGGGCAAAAAAAAAACAAAAAAAAAAAGAAAATGTACTAATGCGCCATCCCAGGTGGCGCCATGCTGGGAAAATTTATACTAATGCGCCACCCCAGGTGGCGCCAACATGCATCTGTTATTTTTTTTTTCAAAATTTAGCGTTAGGGTTTTCTATGTTATTTTTTTGATTTTTAGGGTTTAGGGTTTTCTAGCCGTTGTTTCACCGAAAATAATTAGCATACAGTCTTCGCATGTGATTGTATAGTGTGCACTGCTCAGTGTGATGGAGTCTGGTCAAGTCGACTGTGCTGCAGTTCACCAGTGTCAAGCACACCTCAAATCAACTCAGTACATTTGTGACGATTCAGCATTCATTTTCCATCAACTTTATTCGCATGTGATTGTACAATATGCACTGCTCTGTGCAGCAGTCCACAAGTGTCATAATGATCTCAACTCAACACAGTAAGTTTGTGATGATAAAAGCATACCTCTAATGTGGAAAATAACACAACTCATTACACATCTCATTTCACAACTGAAATAACACTCTTTACCCACTCAACAATGGCCCCTCCACAATACATTATCAACGCTCATGTTTTTGGCGAGACATATGACAACGAAGAAGTTGGTTTTCTGTTTAGAAACACCCAGGTTAAACGATTTTGTTTAAGCAGAAAAGCAAATTTCAGCTACTTCAAAGAGAGATTAGAGACGAAGCTTGCAATGGGTGGTGTATCCCAGATTTTTTACCAATATCGATTTCTTCGTGGGGACAACCCGGTCAAGTTTATCCAAGTTGAGATCAAAGACGATGAAAACATGCAGAATATGTTTGCCAGTCATGAGTATTCTGGTTACGACTGCATAGAACTGTATGTTACTCTACCAGAAGTTGAACCCACACAAATGGTTGAGTCACAAGTCATTGATGCACTTGGAGACGAGCAAGCAGAGGTCGATGTTGTAGATGAAGAAGAAGAAGCACCGGAAATAGAAGTTGATAACCTGGTCAACGAGGAAAGTGAAGATGAACCGGAAGTTGTTGTACCACGAGATCAAGTGCATATGCCTCCAGCGCACATGAGGAACCTGAATTTTGATGGGGATGACGAACCATCGACTGATATTTTCTATGATCCATACACTCAAACAGATCAACGGTTAAAAGTAGGAGACATATTTCGTTCTAAGGAGGCATGTATCATGGCCATAAAAAGATTTCATATGCCAAACAATGTTGATTTTAGAGTTGATCGCGCCAATGTCGAAAGGTACAAAATTTATTGTAGAAACACTGATTGTGGATTCAGGTTGCATGCATCATACAGAAAGAGAAGTGATTCATGGGTTATAGGATATATTTCCCAAGATCACACATGTGTTAACACAAATGTTTCACAAGATCACCGTAAGCTAAGTTATGACATCATTTGTCAAGAAATCTTGCCTCTAGTTGAAAAAGATCCATCGTTAAAGGTGAAAACGATAATCTCTCATATCGTTGCAACATACAACTACACTCCGTCTTATAGAAAGGCGTGGCTGGCGAAGACCAAAGCGATCGAAGTTGTGTATGGAAATTGGGAGGATTCGTACAAACGACTCCCACATTTCTTATATGCGCTTCAAATTTATGCTCCTGGAACTGTTACTATTTTAGAGACCCTTCCGGCGCAATCTCCAGACGGAACGTCCCTTCAAGGAAATGTGATATTCCACAGGCTCTTCTGGGCTTTCCGCCCATGTGTACAAGGATTTTCATATTGTAAACCAATTCTTCAAATAGATGGAACTTGGTTGTACGGAAAATATAAAGGCACCATGTTGATGGCTGTGGCTCAAGACGGAAATAGTAACATCTTTCCTGTTGCTTTCGCTCTTGTGGAAGGAGAAACTGCTGGAGGTTGGGGTTTCTTTCTCAGAAATCTTCGGACACACGTTGCCCCCCAACCTGGACTTTGCTTGATTTCAGACAGACATGCTGCCATCGAGAGTGCATACAACAATCCAGCAAACGGGTGGCAAAACCCTACATCAACGCATGTTTACTGTATTCGACACATTGCACAAAATTTCATGCGGGAGATAAAGGACAGGGCTCTTCGGAAGACTCTTGTCAATGCCGGATATGCGTTGACTCAACCGACATTCCAATATTATCGACATGAAATTGTAGCGGCAAATCCAGATGCAGGCAGATGGGTAGACAATCTTGCCAGGGAGAAATGGACCAGATCATACGACAACGGGAAGCGATGGGGGCACATGACTACGAATCTTGTGGAGTCTATGAACGGGGTGTTTAAGGGCATCAGACACCTTCCGATTACTGCCTTGGTGGAAGCAACATACTATAGGATGGCTTCTCTTTTCGCAAGAAGAGGTGAGCGTTGGAATGCAGTTATAGAATCCGGACAATTATGGAACGAAACATGCGTCAAATTCATGAAAGAGCAATCTGCCAAAGCCAACAGCCACATTGTGATATCTTTCGATCGATTCAACCGGACCTTCAGTGTTAAAGAAACGATTGACCATAACGAGGGCCTTCCGAGACAACAATACAGGGTTCTTATAGATGAAGGGTGGTGCGATTGTGGAAAGTTTCAAGCCTTTCGGATGCCATGCTCTCATGTAATTGCAGCATGTTCGTATGCGCATCAAGATCCGTTAGCACTTTTATCTCCCATTTACAAGGCGGATACCTTGCTCGGGGTGTACAACAACTTATTTCAAGTGATGGCAAAGGAGGATTATTGGCCTGCGTATGAAGGGGACGTGGTTTGACATAATGATAACATGCGGAGAAAGAAAAGAGGTCGCCCGAACAGCACCTGGATCACAACCGAGATGGATCATGAGAAAATGGTACGAAAGTGTAGCATATGTCGTGAAGTCGGGCACAATAAAAATACATGTCCTAACCGTGGATCAGATTCCACCAACAATTAGTTGTATGTCATTTGTATTTTGTATCTGTATTTTTATTGATAATGTTTTTGTATTTGTATTAGTATTTGTATTTGTATTTGTATTTGTATTTGTATTTGTATTTGTATTTCTATTGGTTATGTATTTGTATTATCCTTTATTAAATCAACTAGTTATGTCTTTGTCTCGTTGTGAAATTGTCTTCATGGCCCATACTGCCACTCTTTATTTTGGACAGTCAAATACGCATGCTTTCGTCTAGTCCCATCAAGTCAGTCATTGATCAGTGTGTCTACATTTATCATACATGTTAGGCGTGCTTGTAAACAGTACGCAACATCATTACTTTTTTCTACCCACTACCATTATAAATTAGGAGCTCCTATGGTTGAGTTTACACACAGATACACAAACTCCAAATACCAAACAATCACACAAACACAACCATGCCTCGCCGGACAACCATTAGGCCAGATGGATGTCACCGGACAACAGAGTTGCCGCCCCGGAGATCAACATGGCGTGCCGAACCTGAACCGGAGTATCGCAGAAGGACCGGACATGTCATATTCTCCGCCGTCAAACCTCCCATGCCGGTTATGTTTTGGAATATCTCTTCCGTCGAGCAACTCAAGAGGACTCTCCTGAGATTTTTAGAGGGGGAGTACGAGGTCGGCGAACAGATAAGAAGCATCAAGAGGCTTAAAACAAGGGCCGATGCTGTGACTGGAGCAACGATAACTTTCTGGGATAACGTGGAATACGACATTGATGTCATTCAAATGATGCATGGACCTAATGACATTGTTTTAACCGTGGTGATTTCTTAGATGTTTTAGTTTATCTTTTTTTGTTGGTTATTTTCTATGTACCTTTTAATTAATTAATGAACTACTGTTTTCCATGGACGCTCGAGTTAGCTGATTCACTGATCTTATCTGTTGCAATTTAATATATATATATTTTAAAAAAATTAAAAAAAATAGTATAGAAACAATTAAAAAAAACAAAAAAATAAATAAATAAAAAAAGCAAGGGACACATAGGCGCCACCCTAGGTGGCTTAAAAGACCAAAATACTCATTGAAGCCACCCTGGGTGGCGCATGAGTTAAGAGAAATTTGCCTTTGGCGCCACCAGAGGTGGCTCCTATGTGGAGGCCACCTCTAAAACCTGGTCATGTGCGTAATTTTGCCGAAAACATGGTTTTTGGTGTAAATTATTTATTAAACTTGGTTATTTGGATTTTTTTTTCAATCATTGTAATAAGTTCATTTTAATAATCTTTAAATATAATATTTTCAATCATTGTAGAATATTTTATTTTACAATGAAAAAGGGTCTTATAGTATATTATATCATATACTTTAACCATGAACTTGATATTAAAAAAAAACAAAAAATCTTTCTCAATTTTTTAATCATTAATTTATTTTAAAATTTAAATATTAGAATTTTTAAGTCATTATAATAAGCTTGATGACAATTAATATTACATCATTAGAGAAAACGTTGAATGGAATAATCATTACTTTAAGGGCAATAGGGGCACTCGTTAAGGATTATTAATTGCATCTTGAATGCATTAATATTATTTAAAAAAAGTATTTAATAATAGTGTTATTTAAGACAAAAAGTATTATTAAAATTATTATATTTATTGTTGCTAATTGTTGCTGCATATTTGATTTGAGACGTTATAAATTATTATATTTATTGTTGCTGCATATTTGATTTGCAATACTTACTGATTTTTAATTTCAAAAAACATTATTAGTTATTTTCAAATTATTCTCATATTAAAATGATAATAATATTGAAATGAGATTGTAATATTTGAGTCCAAAATTTTATTTAATTTCACGTGTATAAATTTTGTAGTGTATAAAAAAAGAAAATGAGTGAATGAGATAATTTAAGTGAATCTAATAATTAAATATATTTAATTATCATTTTTTAAAAGAATAAAAATATAATTAAAATTTATTTAATGCTTAGCAGCAGGGCCGTCTTTGAGGGTGTGCAAGGCGACCTACATCACAGGGCCTTACACTTTTTTATGTTAAAGCTATGGCTAAAAGGGCCTCCAGTTATATATTTCACTGCTAATTTATGCTTAAATAGGGCCCTTTAAAATATTTTCACGATTCAATTGAAGATAACTTCAGCTTCTTACACAGGGCCTCTCAAAAGTTTGAGACGGCTCTGCTTAGCAGGACCCTTATTTTAAATATATTTTTTGTTAATATAAAATTATTAAATTTTGTTTTTTGTCCCTATTAAAAAAATAACGTATTTTGCTCCTTATAAAATTATTATGCATGTATTCTTATTAAAAAATGACATATTTTGATCTATTAAAAATTTTGTAGAACCAAAATATATCTTTTTAAACCTACTTTTGATTACCTGCATCTTCAATCCGAACACCTTATCATTCTTGATGCACTATATGATCTTTTTTCTCCTTCGCTTTATTGCATTGATGTGATAAGATATTGTATTCCTATCACCATCAGCGAGCCACTCTTGTTTTGATCTTGGTACCACATTTGTTCCTATTGGTGGAGAATGCAAGATAACTCTTGTTGCAGATGTTCTCTAATTTGACAAGACTTCATGATTCCTCTTTTTCTGCACCACTTTTTAAATCCCTTTTAATCTGGGCAGTAATTTATTGTTTTTCTTTTGGACACTTTGTACATTGTTCTTGTTCCACTGAGTCACTTGATCTTTAAAATGGTAGGAGTACTTAGAAACATACAAAAGCAGCAAAATAACATAAAATAAAAATTGTATATAGTTCAACTACAAATTTTTAAGGAAGGATTTATGAAATAGTATTGTACTGCAAGTTGAGAAAAATCAAGAAAGGTAAGGAGGGGGTCGTGTGGTTGGTAGTGATTTGGACTCTTTGATTGAGAAGAAACGGTATTATATTTAGAAGCGATACGTGGATTATATCGGATATCGTTTAGGAGATAAAAACTTTGACGTGGAGAAGGACTTTTATAGAAAAAATTAATCATCCAAATTGTAATTTTTACGATTTTAACAACAATTCTTTGTTGTATTTATCGTAGATCGAAATTGATGTGTAATTTTTCTTTCAAGACTATCCTTGCCTCTTTTGTATCAAGCTTGTGGATAGGGCTGTCAATGAGCCAAACTAACTCGAAAATAGTTCGAAACTCGATTTGAAAATTAAATCGTTGAACTAGGTTCATGAACCAAATGAGCTGAGTATGAGCTAAAAACTAAGTACGTTAACTAAATGAGCTGAACTTGAACTATACATAGTTCGACTCGTTAGGTTCATGAGTCAACTCGATTATATATGAGATAGATTATATTGTCTTTAAGAGTAGGTTTGAAGATTTGTTCTAAATCTTAGTATCATATTTTATTTTAATCTAACGGTTATAATTGATAATTTATATTCTCAAGTGAGAAAAATATTTCCACAAATAATTATACAAATAAAATTAACATCGTATAAATTTCAATCTTATAACTTTTAATTTATTTCTATATTTTTTATTTAAAAATATTAATTTGAAATGTCAAATATATATATATATATATATATATATATATATATATATATATATATATATATATATATATATATATATATGGGGACGACTCAAGTGAGAACAGTTAGTTATTATGATAAAAGAGAACAATGAATCACGACCGTTAAATTTTGATTTTGTTGATTTTGTCTCTATATATATATATATATGTAGACTTTAAAAAATTACTTTTAAGTCCGTGAAATAAGCGAGTTGAACCTAACAAGAGTAATCTAACGAGTTGAACCGAGATGTTCGTGAACTTCTAACAAGTCGAGTTTGAGCTGGAAAAAAGTTCGTGATAAACTCAAACTCGGTCATTTCTTAACGAGTCGAGTTTGAGCTGAAAAAAAGTTCGTCTTAAACTCGAACTCGAACTCGACCAATTCTTAACGTGTCAAACTGAGCTGAGGCGAGTTCGACTCGACTCGACTCATTTCCAGCCCTACTTGTGGAGAACTTGGGTTCTCTTTTTAATATATTCTTGATTAAAAAAAACTACATCTAAAAATGTATACAATTTGTTTTCTATAACAAAGCACAATAGAAAGATAAGATTTTACAAGGTATCCAACTCCTTCTTGCTCTATAACAACAAAGGGTAATTTTGCATTTCTTATAGTGTCAGTACCAATTATACTTAGATAGTAGATTTAGGTTCCTCTAATCACATGAGAGGTGAATCTACTTTGTTCTCTTCATATAGTCCATGTGCAGATAATCAAAAAAAAAAAAATCAGAGATGACTCCTTTTCAGCCATTGTAGGTAAATGGTCAGTTGTGTTGTCTCTAATGTTAACTCTTAAAAATGTTCTTCATGTTCCAAATTTATCATGTAATCTAATGTCTGCTAGTAAATTAGCCCAAGATATATATAAATTGTAAAGCTAATTTTTTCCGATCTCACCGTGTCTTTTAGGATTTGAACTCGGGAAAGATGATTGACAATGCTAAGGAGAGTGGAGGACCTTATTACCTTGACATTGGATCTGCATCATAACTACCTTAAAGAATAATAAGTGCCTGCTTTGAGTCTTCTGTTTTGAATAATAAAGTTGACAAAATAATGATATGACATTTAAGATTAGGTCATCTTAGTTTTCATTACTTAAAACACTTATTTCCCAAGTTATTTCATAATAAGAATTCTTCTTCGTTTAAATGTGAAGCATGCCAGTTTGCAAAACATCATCGTTCCTAATTTTCAATACAACCTTATAAACCATCAAAACCTTTTTCTATTAATCACATTGAAGTTTGGAGCCCTAACCGTACAAGTACTTTATCTCTTAAAAAATGATTTATCATATTTATAGATGACCATACAAGAATGTGTTAGGTGTACTTGTTAAAGGGGAAATTAGATGTTTGTCAGGTTGTAAAGAATTTTTTTACAATGATGTAGAACCAATTTCAAACAAATATGCAAGTCTTTAGAAGGGATAATGGCAAAGAATATTTTAATAGTATTCTAGATGATTTTTTACTAAAAAATGGCATTATAAATCAAAGTTGATGTCCTACTACTCCTCAACAAAATGGAGTTGCTGAAAGAAAAAAATATACATTTATCGGAGGTTGCTAGAACTCTACTTCTTTCAAATAAAATACCAAACTATTTGTGGAGTGAAGCTATTTTAACAGGTACATATTTAATTAACAAAATGTCCTCTGAAATTCTCAATTTTCAAACTCCAATTAATACTTTTAAAGAATATTTTTCTAGTACTCGTGTCTTAGTATGTATTAGATCATTCAAAGCAAGGAACAATTTCCAACCACTTATGCACCAAAGTTCTAGTTCAAACCACTAAATTTAGAAATTTCATAGTAGAACCTAATTAGCTAAATAAATGACAGGAATGATATAGGAACTGCTAAGACATGGATCAGGAATCATGATATACCATAAGTTTACAAGTTGAAGACGCTTATGGGAACGAGGATAATATAATTTTGATTTCTGAACACTCACGGTACCAAATTTTCATGATTTGTAAAATGCTTTCACTCTTCAACATATAACTTGCTAACATAAGTTCATCTTGAAGGCCATAGAAGTTGAAAAGATTGCAACTTCTTAGGTGTAATGAAATGCATTGCGGAACAACATCCGGATCTACCTAATTTTCTCTATCGTTTTTTCTATACCATATTTCGTCCTATTAATAAAACTAGTATATAACCCGCGCGTTGCGCGGTAGTCCTGTAATATATTGTTGTCATTGTTTATGAAATTTTAAATTTTATCAAAAAAATTTATTATATTGTTTCGTTTGTGGAATGTTTTTCGAATGATTTTAATTATTATACGTAGTTTTATAAATACATATTTAAGAAAAAGTTTAATTTTAAGAATAATATAGATGATCAGTTGATTATATTTGTAGGATTTTATTATAATGAGTTTATTTGAATCAATATTATATATAAGTTTATCATAATATTTAAGAATATGTTGAATTTTAAGGAGTAATAAAAAAGATCAATATAAATTTAAATAACATAAGAACTATCAAAATGTTATCAATTAGCTTATATCTTAAAAATTTAATAATTTTAATGAATGAATATTATATAAAACAACAATTAGATTATCATTATTATGATTATTATCTATTACTATTATTTATTATTATTATTATTATTATTATATAAATATATTATTATCTTAATATTTAAAATATATAAATGTTAAATTAATTATCAAAATTAATTTATAATTATATAAGAATTAACTTTTAGAAAATAAACAAAATATTTAAAATAAAGTTTAATATATAAGATAATTTTTTTTTGGTGTCAAGTCTCGAACTAAGTATCCCAAGTATTTGATTAGAATTTGTATAAGTAAACATTTGATTATAATTTGTTTAAGTAAGCATTTGATTACAATTTATTAATGTAGATTTGCTTTCTAGTCCTAAAAGAAGTTAAGATTTGTTGTTTATAGTCGGTGGGTTATTAAATAACCACAAATTGAATTAAAATTAAAGAATAAAAACAAATTTAAAGATTTAATCTTTTTAATTAATATTTTGCAATTATTGTGGAGTCAATGGGATGAGATTGTATGGATTATAGAAATTAACTAATAATACTATTCTACTATTATTTGTCAAAAGCGTGTGTGTTTATATATATGAGAAACAAAATCTTAAATTTTAAGATTAAGAAATTAATTTGGAGTTCTTTACAAAGCATTTAATATCATAACTAAAACTTTAGGCCAAATAAAGACAAATTAGAATATCATTCTTTTAGTAGAGATTATTGTGTCATAGTTCACTATCTATTAATAATTGAAACAAAAATATTGAATATTAGATAATAAATAAAAGAGTTAAAATAATAAAAATAACAAAACATAAGAATATTACAATCCATTTTCTTAAATTTTTTTACCAAAAATAATGTGATGCTTTAAAATGTATACCTAAAAATAAACCTAACTAAAAATTAATCAATAATAATAAAATTAGGAATAAAAGAAAATAAGAATAAATAAAAATAAAAATAAAACACAATATAATAAATTGAAAATTCATTTTTTTATAAATATTCTATGTTGTATTCATTTAATTTACCATAATATTTATAAAAATGCAAAATATTCAAAATATACCTAAAAACGTAAATAACAAATACAAATATTAATAACTAAAATTAATAAAAAATAATAAAATTAAGAATAGAAGGAATAAAAAAATATGACACAAAAAAATAAAAAATATTATTTACCATGATATTTACTAAAATGCTAAGTCTTCAAAATACACCTTAAAAAACATAATCAACAAATAACAAGCAACAATAACTATGAAAAAAAATAGCAAAGAACTTAATTTATGAAAAGAAATATGAGAGATTGAAGAAGTTTTATGAGCAAATTTTATTTTGTGTCTTTAAAATACACCTGAAAAAACATAATCATTCAATAGCAAACTTCAATAAATATTAGATGAAAATAACAAAGAACTAATTTATAAAGTGAAAATTGAGAGAGTGAAAAAATTTTATGAACAAACTTTATTTCGTGTCTTCAAAATACACCTAAAAAACATAATAACAAAATTAATAAATATTAGTAGAAAATAAGAATGAATCAGATTGCAAAATTACATACAAAGAAATTGTATGCTCCGAAGAATATTGATAGTGTGATTTGGATGCGTGCATGGAACTTCTATTACAAAATGACATGTTAAGAAGAGTAAGGCAAGATAAAATCTCTTGTGGCTAAACTATAGGAAAATGAGGTTCATGACTAAAGTTAAAGGTGGGATCCCTTGCAAAGTTACATGCATCGTACATAAGTAAACGTGACCACTAAAAATATGTCAAGAATGAAAGTTTGATTTAATTTTAGTTTAGTAAACAACATAAATTTATGTAGTGGGGTTTTAGTTATTAATTATTAATTATGAAAAAAAACCGTTTTTATTATTTGACAATTTAATTAATAAATTATTATTGTGACATTTTATTTTAAATTTAATTATTAATTATGAAAAAACCGGTTTCAATTATTTAGCAATTAAATAGTTAATTGTTATTGTGTTTAATGTGTTTTATTAGTGTCATTAATAATACTACTAACAATAATACCATAAATAATTAATAAATTGAAAATAGTAATTAAAATAATTATTTATTATATGCAAAATTACTAGTTAGTAGGATGATTATCAAAAAATAATAATTTAATAATTAAAAGAGATAGTGGAATAAAGAAATTAGTTAGTGAAAAAATTATCAAAGAAATAATAATAATAATTTAATAAATTAAGAGATAATTTAATAATTGATATAGTGGGGTTTTAGTGGGTTTCAGGAATATTTTGTTTATAATTTAATTATTAATTATGAGAATAAAAAATAGTTTCTTTTATTTAAAAATTTAATTAATTAATTATTATTGTGACGTTTTGTTTTTAATTTAATTATTATTTATGAGAATAGAAACGATTTATGTTATTTAAAAATTTAACTAATTAATTATTATATAATAATAAATAAAAACTGAAAATTCATTACAAAAATAGATAACTTCTCCCTATTGTACATTTCAATTCAAAAAATTATAAATAATAAATATTTTAATATAAATAAAGAAGATTGTTTTATAAATAAAGTTAAAAAAATATTTTTATTTTATGTTATTAAAATATTAAAATAAAATGCTTATAAACTTTAAAGTATCATATCAATTAATTTTTATTTTTATAATATTTTATCTACTTCTTTTCTTTATCACATAATTTTTAGTTTCGTAAAAATATTTTTATTTTATATTATTAAATTATTAAATGAAATGCTTATGAACATTAGACTATTCTATTACTTTATCTTTAGTTCCATTTTTAAATTATTATTTTTATAAAATTTTATCTACTTCAATTCTTTAGCATATATTTTTTAATTTGGAATTTTTTTTAGTAATTATCAACATGATTTGGGAAACTTTAAATGTTAGATATAAAAATCATTTTGACAAATATAAAATAAAATAAAATATAATAATTATATTGTTTATAAAAAAATTAATGCCACTTTTTATTAAAAATTAATTGTAAAGAATTAATGTTTAAAAATGAAGAGATATATTTTTTAGTTTAGAAGATTTTTTAAATAATAATTAAATTTATATAATTTGGAATGCTTTGAGAGAATGACACATCATCTTGAGTGTTTTGAGAGGATGACACATCATCTTGAAGCTAGGGTTTTGTCCAAGGTTGTCATCATGACAACCATACATTTATATTAAGTAGATAATGCACATAAATAAAATAAAACATATCAAGCATCGCAACAGGGTTCTATGAAAAGATAAATCAGATATAATCCTTAACAAACCTGGCGAAGGTCAAGCTTTTGAAGTTTAGGGCAGTGATTGAGAATTTCAACTAAGAATTGACAACTATATCCGAGAGAAATAAGCTCGAGTTGGATCAAATTATGAAAAGTAGGAATCAAACCATGGTAATTCACCTAGTTCATATTTGAAGAAATCATGTAATATTCTCTGATAACGCGAAAATGTATCACATATTTGGCTTGATTTACACAGATTATATCTTCATTTTATTTTAATTATGTTACTCTTTATTTGTATTATGTCGGTATTTTCTATGTTTTTCAGGAATTTAATGTTTACAAGGCTCGCTCGGGAAAATGAGTAAAAAAGGGGAAGAAATAAAGGAATATATATATATATATATATATATGAAGTTGATTTCTATGACGTTGTGGAGAAATAGTGGGAATATATATATATATATATATATATATATATATATATATATATATATATATATATATATATATATGCGAAAGTGATCATAGAATAAAATGACGTTGATTTCTATGAAGACAAATTTCCATTCAAATCGAGAAATAGTGGGGGCACTCAATCGAGTCACATTCATATGATAAGAAGCACAAAAAGCAATGACAATGTAGAAACATAACTTCGAAGAAGTAAAGGAGTAAGAATCTCTAAAGACTATGGGCCTGATTATGCGGCCTATAATGTAGAAGAAGATCCAATAAATCTTCAAGAAGCACTGTCATCTTTGGATCCAAACTTATGGCAAGAAACTATTAATGATGAGATAGATTCTCTAGAATCTAACAAGACCTGGCACTTAGTAGACTTGCGTTCTGGTTGCAAACCAATCGGCTATAAATGGGTTTTGAAATAGAAACTAAAACATGATGGAACTATTGATAAATACAAGGCTCGCCTTGTAGCCAAGGGTCTTAGACAAAGAGAAAATGTAGATTTCTTCGATACCTTCTCTCTAGTCACATGAATTACATCCATTAGGGTACTTATTTCAATTGCTGCTATTTATAACTTAATAGTACACCAGGTGGATGTTAAAACATCCTTTTTAAACGGTGACTTAGAGGAAGAAATTTATATGGAACAACCAGAAGGTTTTGTGATCCATGGACAAGAAAACAAGGTCTGTAAGTTAGTTAAGTCTCTATATGGACTAAAAAAAGCTCCTAAGAAATGGCATGAAATGTTCGATAACTTAATGATATCAAATGGGTACAAAGTGAATGAAAGTGACAAATGCGTTTATTATGAATCTGAGAATCACATCTGCACTATCATATGTCTATATGTAGACAATCTACTCATATTTGGATCAAAGATTCAGTCCGTTAATGCTACGAAATCATTGTTGTGAAATTATTTTTGTGAAACAACTTTGATATGAAATACCTCGAAGAAGCGAGTGTGATTCTTGGTATCAAGATCACAGGATTCGAACAAGGAATTTCTTTAGATCAATCACATTATGTGGAAACGATCTTGAAGAAATATAATTACTTTGACTTAAACCAACGGGAACACCATACGATCCAAGCATGAAATTGTTTAAGAACATGTTAGGGGTGAATTAATGGTATTTTCGTGTGTTAGCATAACTATTTTCTGTTATAAACTTATGCAAATTGTGATAGTTTTAAGGGTTTTTTCAGTAATAATTGAACTTTATAAGTTTAGTTCAAGTTGTGAAGCAAATCGAATCACTTTGGGTATTATTGATGCAGATTTGAAGTTGAAAAGTAGACTTACAAGAGCATGAAGAGGAAAGGAAGCTGAAATAATTGGAAGCAAAGAAAAGAGGCAAGATAAAGCAAAGCCGCACCACGGGAGTAAGATGATGCGTCGCGCCGCAAGAATCTGTGTCACGCCGCGAGCACGGTGAAACAAGATTTTTTTTATTATAAAAAGAAACCCTTGCCGTCATTATGGGTCTGGAATTTTTGGTGAACAAAATTGAGAGAGAAATCCGATTCTGAAGCAAAGAGCAACAATTGAAGGTGGAGTCTACACCATTTGAAGAAATTATTTTGATTAAGATGAATACCTCTATTAAACCTTGTGTGTTCTTCATATATATGGAGAGTTAATCCTCTTGTGTTGAGTTTAAGGTAGTAGTAGTTAACCTATGATCATGCAATGTCATTGATTAATTCTTGTGAATAATTGTTTGAGTTTATTATCAATAAGAAACCTTGTTATTATGTTAAATTATTGTTGAATATTTGATCGAAAGAAAAGGTTCAAACTTTTGCCCTAGGTTACTATATTGATTCATTCGTAATTTGCAGAGATGGAATTATGAATGAGTTTTCATAATTATCGTGCTTTTAATATTGATATTCTGAGAGATCGAATCTCATAACGGTGAAAGATTATCTAACTTGATCATCAGACATGACCTCAATTTTGAGGATAAGTGAAGATAATAATTAAAAGGGTTAAATATACAAAACCCCCCTGTAATATAGGCGAAATTCGCTTTTCCCCCCTGTAAAAATTTTTTTTTCGAACACCCCCTTGAAATATAAAAATACTATGTGTGTTGCCCCCTAAGTGTAAAGTTTACCCCCTGTAATATTTTTTTGTTTGATTTTCCCCCCAGATTTGGTGTTTAAATTACACGCTTAGGGGGGTAATCCAAACAAAAAAATATTACAGGGGGGAAACGAAAAAAAAATATTACCAAGGGGGTAAAGCGAATTTCGCCTATATTACAGGGGTGAAAAGTAGTATTGGTTCACTTATGATTTGATTAATAAATTGCATAAGAATAGGTTGATGAACCTTAAAGCTCAACATATCTCTTTCATTGTTAACCAATTTTCCGCATTCTAGTTTTAATAATTGTTTAGATTTAAAAGCAAATTTAGAATAATACAACAAAACAACTATTTTTACTCACTCAAAATAATCTGACTATCGAATAGCGATAATATTAACCAATCCCTGTGGAAATGGTATATAGAAAATATTTACCCAAAAAATACTTTCAACAAACTCAACAAACCAGGACAACGTACCAGGAAACTCAACAAACTCTCTCCTGGTTTGGGGTAGACTTTCACCAATTGGCTCTCTTACCTCCAGTTGCCTTGGGTTCTTGCATGTTGGGCTCTCTCATACGCTTCAGCAATTCTTCGAATCAACATGATACTGCTCCTAGGACATAGCAGCATCTCAGAATTCCTCCTATGGCACCTCCACAAATATTCACGTAGGCTTTCATCAGCTCTTGGGTATCAAAAAATCATCTGTTCCTTTTCCAATTTGAGGCACCTTTCGACCTCTTCCATCTCTGGACAAGGTTGATTCAGGTCCACCATGTTGACTCCTAGGCCAGGGCCTTCGGCAATCCTTACTTTTTCGAACTTGATTCTAAGGCCTTCAGTAGCCCTAACCATTTTGACTGCAAAGCTTTCAGTAGCCTTTGCTTTAGTAGTACCTGAAAATAAACCCTCAATAAAAGTGTCTAATGGAACCAAGTTAGTGAGGCTTTCAGTCGCCTGTTCTCTGACTATGACGATCCCTTCGACTTCCTTGGTCTCATCTTCCTTGAATCCAACAATTTCCACCTTATTGATATCAATAGGCTCAACATAGTTGGTCTCTACAACATGAAGGGGATCAGTGTCGACTTTCATGTGACTCTTGGCTTTTTTTCCAAACTTCAGCCTTCCTTCCTTGATAGCATTTTGAATAACATCCCTGAAAAGGAAACACCGTGAATTTTGTGGCCCCGAAAATTATGATATTTGCAAAACCCTCTCTTCTTCCGTTGTTCTAACGGAGGAATTTTGGTAATATGAGGTATTATCATTTGGCCATCTTTCACTAATAAATCAAAAATCTCATCACATTTGGTTACATCAAATGTGTAAGTTTTCTTAGAGAATCTGTCATTCTTTTCCACTTCGACAAGGTTCTTCCCATTGGAGGGAGCAAGAACCTTACAAGAGTATGGTGGTGCCTCTTTTAATTCAGCCAAATCTATTTCATGTTCCTCAAGCTCATAAGGGTCACCAAAGACCTCTTGTTCTTGTTTTTCTTCTTCGATTTCGACATAGGCCACCCTCTCTTTCTTGTAATTTTTACTTGCCCTTACTTTTTCAGCCTTTAAGCGTTCGACTTGTCAAACCCTATTCGCCAATTAGGACATATCTCTCAGATACTGGGTGTCCAATTTCTTTCTGATAGAGTAATCTAACCCACTTGTGGCCATTTCGACTAGTTCATGCTCAAGTACCACTGTAAAACATTTAGACTTTAGGAGACGAGACCTGTTCACGTAATCATCTATAGGCTTAGTGAATTTCCTTTTAATGCTATTCAATTCTTTGAGACTTATCTTAAACTGACCCATGTAAAAATTTTCATTGAGTAACCTTTCTAAACGAGACTAGGCATCTATCGAACCCGGTGGAAGTGTGGTAAACCATGTAAAGGCATTCTTGGTTAAAGAACTTGGAAAGTATTTAATTCTTAAATTTTTACTATTTGCTAGGTATCCTGCTTCAGTCAAATACCTGGATATATGTTCGACAATGGACTCACTGGTATCTCCTGAAA
The DNA here is from genome assembly GCF_029867415.1 of Vicia villosa. Taxonomy (NCBI): domain Eukaryota; kingdom Viridiplantae; phylum Streptophyta; class Magnoliopsida; order Fabales; family Fabaceae; genus Vicia; species Vicia villosa. The sequence goes on along the minus strand of NW_026706344.1, from coordinate 173,257 downwards.
ATTTTGTGAATTTAGGAACCTTACAACCCCTTGGTAACTTTGTTTGCATAATATAGTCTGTTAAAGGGGAAGTATAATTTGGCCTCCTAAGGCCTGCATTTAGACCATTTTGCGACATGATTCTTTCGATCATGGTAGTCATGTTGTTTTCAGCCATCATGTTATCCTGCCTAACTCTATGGATCTCCTCATTTGCATTTTGATCCCTGTTAACCATTACTATATTTCTGGGCTATTCTACAGGGATCTCTTATCGAACTCCCTGTTGTTCTATCGTTGCCCCCATGTTTTTTTCTACAACTTCTTGTCTAGGTGGTTGAACCTTGTTAATGGTTGGTTCTTCATCCTGAATTGCTAACTGGTTTTGCCTTTGTCGAACGAGTGGTTAAGGGGCCCCAAAGAAATCTGCTATGCACGCCATTTATGCTGACAATTGCTGATAGGATTGGGTATTTTATTGTTTAGTCCTATTGACATTTTGGATCAAAGGGGAGAAAATGGTATTTATTTCACGGGCAAGCACTCCTACCGTCATGGTTACTAGCGTCCATTTGTTGGCTAAATGCTGCCTGATTATTTGTTGTAAGCATAGGTAATTGGGTTAACACTCCTCGGTTATGGGTACTTCGACCCACATGGTTCATACCAGAACTAGAAATTTGTACCAGCGAAAAGGTTGTCGTTGCAAACTGTGTGTATGTAGATGTGCTATTGTATAATCCTAACATAAAGGAAGTTGGCATCCCATATTGGGGTTGGTCCCTCCAAGGCATAAAAGTTTCGAATCCTGGTGGCCTAGGGGTCGTAGGTTGAACTTGATTTCCGACATATGTCAAGACATGCCTAGTTTGTGCATTCGAAGGAATCTCTGTTGCACTCACAAAGATAGGCATGGTTGTCGAATTTCTTGTGGGCATAGACCCTGTGGATGCTGGTATAGAACTATTTGTGGCCATAGATCCTGTGGACGTGGGCATGGCCTGTGAACCAGATATTACAGTCGATGCATTCGTCAAATTCGCAGCGACTGTGTCTGATCCCTGTGGAGGATTTTTCCCCCTCCATTATTGGTAGTACTAACCATTTTTCTGATATATTTTCTTTTGGGCACTAGTTGATTATTGTTGGTTATTTTACCACTTCTAAGGTTCATACAATAACAACGCAGACGTACTCAAAAGGTAATAACAACAGGTGGATATTTTCTCAAAAGAAAGCAAAATATGTCTATATAACGCTTTGACACCGTCTCACTGGGCGTGCCAATTTGTTAACAGTGATTTCTGGTAAACAACCGTTGGTCCTCCAAATTCTATATGTTTGGTAACTTACAGGATCGGCTAGATTGATCTTAGGACATATGGCGAAGTGATGTTATCTTTGTGATTAGATTCATATTTTGTATTTATTTTGTTTGGAAAAGGTATTCAAAGTTTTCTAAAGGTTGGGATGTACATATGTAAAAATGATTTTGACTACGAACTCTAAATGATCAAAATAAAAAGCTTCAAGTTTAAAGTTTACAGGAAAGTAAAAGACATATAAAAAGAATTAAAAACTTAAAGACTTCAATTGAAACATAAAAGAACTTGACATGGATGTATAAATGACTTGTATTAATAAAGTGAAAATGACACTAAAAATAAAGCTGGTGTTACACATATTTTCTCATCAAACACTTTCTCTTACGCTTGATATTGAGTATATTTTGAGTGACTTTTGTACAAATTGAACACCCTCTGAAACTTAACACTACGATCCCTATTTATACTAATTCGACCTTAATGGTCTCTTTACAGAAATACGCCACGTTAAACATTTTGAATGCTTTGATCTTCTAAAGCTTCTACGCGTCCTTCTGGTTAAACGAATTACTTTCAAATTCAAATCTTTCTCGCTCGAAGTTTCAAAATGCAACCAACATGATCGTCGAAGTGCTTTTCTCCAAAATGTCTAAAGATATTCTAATTCTTTTATTCTTTCGACCTTGAAGTAACTTAATTTAGGTTCCACTTCGATTTAATAAGACATCCTTTATAAAAAAAGGAGTTACAAATGGTCTTAGAAATCATTTCTAATATTTCTCTTCGAAACATAATATTAAAGCACCATTTATTTCCTCGTCGAAATCTCCGGCTAACAATAAGATAATAAGGATAAAAATATAAATTATTAATAAAACCTCCCCTCCCCTCCTGAACCAAACATGTTTTTAATTAAAATCTCTCCCTTCCCCTCGTTTGAACCAAACACTCATCTGATTTAAAAAATCCCCTCACTTCCCCTCCTTTTCTCTCCCCTCCATTAAAATATCTCCTCTCCCCTCCACCCTCTCGTTTGAACCAAACAACCTAAGAGTCCGTTTGGTACAATCGAGGGGAGGGGAAGGATTTTTATCAAGGGGAGGGGAGGTGAGGGGAAGGGAGGGAAGGGGTTTTAATTTACATATATGTTTGGTTCAAAATATGAAGGGGGAGGTGAGGGGAAAAAATTTATTTACAAATATGTTTGGTTCACAAGGGAAGGGGAGGTATTTTAAAATTAATTTACATTGTTAACCTTGTAATTTTACTATAAGATTCACGATAGTTACTATTTATAAGTATTCAATTCGATAACATCAAAAAAATTTATAAAAACCTAACAGTTATAATATATAGTTTAAAAAAGGGTTAAATATGTTTTTGGTCCCTATAAATAAGTCAACATCCAGTTTTAGTCCCTATAAAATTTTCCTTCAAAGAATGGTCCTCTTAAATTTTCCCGTCCCCATTTTTAGTCCTTGCCGTCTATTTGCTCTACGGAAGCAGACGTGGCACGCCACGTCACTGAAAATCAACACTGTAAAAAAATATGTTAGATTGCGGGGGTTTTAAACCTCCCTAAATTTGATATTTTTTTTGAAAATTGTTACATTCCAATTTTTTATTACCTACAAATATCAGTAGTAATTAAAGTCTTGATTCATATATTCCCCTTCTTCTTCACACTACAAGAAAATAATAGATTAACTACCAAATTTTACTACAAATTATTTTTATAGTTGATTTCAAGTTAAAAAACATCTATTTAACTCTAATTATTTTTAAACTTGAAATAAAATAGATTATTATTGTATATTGTTTTGGTATTGATAAAGATATTAAAAATTTGATTATTTTTTTGGTTATTGTAATGACTAGTGGATTAGTCCTAGAAGATGAAGATATATGATTGTGAAAATATTTTTTAATTATAATTGCAGCTATTTTATATGCAGCTATTTTAAATGAATATCATGATAATCCTATTAATTTTATTTACTTAAATAAATATCAACAATCCTTTTAAGAATAGTCTAATTAATTTTGATTTTATATTCAGCTGTTTTAAAATCAAAATTAATATATATATATATATATATATATATATATATATATATATATATATATATATATATATATATATATATATATATATATATATATATATCCATATTTGATTGCATCTTGGTTTCTATATGCATTTAGATCTAAAATTTAATGTTAGTTAGTATATTTTGTAGAGAATAAAATTGTATTCATAGTAAAAGTGTTACTCTTTATTACTGTGGTTTTGATTTTTCAACTCTCTCTCTCTCTGTATTTTATTTTGCAGAAGAAGAACAAGGAAGTGGTGGTTACGGTGGGACATATTTAAGGTACACAAATTCATTAAAAATCCACAAATTTATAGTCTTTTTCTCCTTGTTCCATATCTTTGTCTTTTCTTCCGTCAGCGTTGATTTTTCTCTTTAAATTTCAGATAAATAGTTACTATCTGATATGATGCCGAAGAAGGAGCAATTGGGTCTTGATTCAGAGATGAAGAGGTACGTAAGTGGTGAAACTTGGGAATTTGAGGATGACATTGATGATACGTCTGTTTCTGTCTCGGATGGTGTTTTGTTGGGGTTGGACGGTGGAACAACATCTACTATCTGCATTTGTATGCAAATGGTTTATTTTTCTCATTCTCAGCTTCAGTCTCTTCCTATACTTTCAAGGGCTGTGGCTGGCTGCTCTAATCATAATAGTGTTGGAGGTTGTTATTGATTCTCTCTTATGGATGGTGTGTTTGACTTTCTTTTTTTGGGATCAATTTCATGTTTTTGTTTGTCATTGATTTGGTTGACTTTCTCTAATTCATCTTTTTTATGGATAATGGGTGGGAATAATTCAATGTAGCTAATCTATTATTTTATTGTAGTGTGAAGAAGGGGAATATATGAATCAAGACTTTAATTAATACTGATATTTGTAGGTAACAAAAAATTGGAATGTAACAATTTTCAAAAAAATTATCAAATTTAGGGAGGTTTAAAACTCCCGCAATCTAACATATTTTTTTACAGTGTTGACTTTTAGTGACATGGCGTAACACGTGGCGTGCCACGTCTGCTTCCGTTAGAGCAAATAGACGGCAAAGACTAAAAATGGGGACGGAAAAATTTAAGAGGACCATTCTTTGAAGGAAAATTTTATAGGGACTAAAACTGGATTTTGACTTATTTATAGGGACCAAAAACATATTTATTATCGAATACGATAAAATCTAACAAAAAAAAATATTTGAAACAAAAATATTATAGTTAAAAAGTAACATAAAAAATATAAAAAATAAAATAAAAAAGTTTAATTATAATTATAATAAACGTAAATATATTAATATAATTATAACTAATATGAATCACCTCCCTCCTCTCCGAATCCCCAAGATAAGCAAAAAGTGCCTCAGGAGGGAATTTGATCCTTTCCATCTACCTCCCCTCCCTTTTTTAAAATTTTAAACAAACACATAAACTATTAAAAAAACTATTAATAATTCAATAAGGACAATTTTGGAATTATAAAAATAATTGAGGTTAAAATAGGGAAAATGATAAAACTATAAATATTGAATCTTCGCTCCCCTCCAAATCCCTTCAATTTGGAGAGTAAGGATCCTCTCCATTTCTCAAAAGAAATGGAGGTGTCCATTACTATAGTTTAATATAAATATAAGATATATTTGCACGTATTTTTAAAAGTTGTGACATTAATTAAATAGTTATACATTAAAACTATAGTAATGGACATCTCCATTTCTTTTAAAAAATGGAGAAGATTTTTACTCCAATTTGGAGGGGAGCGAGTCTAGGAGGTATTTTGCTCCCTTTCCCTTATAAAAAATGAACCAAATACATATTGTTATAATTATCCCCTCCCTCCCCTCCATCTACTCCCAACCAAACGGACAAGAGGAAACTTAACATCAGAATAGGGTTTTTGACAACACTGCATCTTCTTCGTCTCAAAATCAACCACATGAATCTTCTTCTTCGTCAAATTTCAATGGCGGATAGAATAAGCACTTTACCAGAAACTATTATCTGTCTCATTCTCTCTTTTCTCCAAACCAAACAATCCGCTGCTACAAGCATTCTTTCAAAGAGGTGGAAGAATATATGGCTCTCAGTCCCCGTTCTCGACTTCCGTCCCACAAGAATAACAGACGCAACCACCAATTTCCGCTTTAACGACTTCGCCTACTCCATTTTCATCTCCCGAGATCCCGCACTTTCGATCAAAAGTTTCTCCCTCCATGTTAAATATAAATGTGGTTATATTAACACTACCGGTTTTCCTCTCATTCCTAGTTTCACCAAATGGCTCAATTACGTTTTACAACGCGGTGTCAAGCACCTTAATCTCGATGTAGCCACACCCGGTGGCTTGCCTTTATTGCCTATTAGCATTTTCACTTGCAGAACTCTTGTGGTTCTCCATCTTACTATTTTTTGGGTTCAGTATAGTTTTTCTTCCGTTGAACTACCCTTGCTCCAAACCCGTAATATACAATTTATAACTTTTCCTGAAGATGTTGATTTTATGTTGCTTTTAGATGGATGTCCAATTCTTGAGAAGTTATTCATATCTAATGTGTTTTCTAATTGCCAAGAGGACTCTCTATTAAACTCTAACAAATGGAAAAACTTTAGCTTAGGCAACTTGATTGTAGCAGATGTTGATTTCTCTTATTTTCGTTTTCCATTCAAAACACTTCAGAATGTACGGTCACTGTCTATTAAAATTGCTAAGGTTTGAGTTTTATATGAAAAAGAAAATCTCTATTTTGTTTTCTATTGGGTGTTTTACCATGATTTCTGATAGTTTGCTATCACCTTTTTACATTTTAGGAGCATGTTAGAATTGATGCCATTCCTACCTTTCATATTCTGACGTATTTGATGTGTGTTTTGTAGTAGTGTATTCCGTATGAAACATTGTAAAACTGAAAACTTTATGCAGGATTGTATTAACAACATTTTGAAATCAATGTGCAAGGAATGGCAAACTAAAGTAACCACCATTAAATAATTACATGATTTGAAAACTTTGAACGCATCAACATTATTTGAAAAATTTACACATGATAATGAATTGAAAAGACTCGCAACTAAGTTTGTCAGAATCAAGTTTTTACCTGGACTCGTTTTTCATAGAAAAATTAAAACGTATAATCATAGAGTTTATCTCATATTAAAATAATATTAAATTTATATTTATATATAAATTGTAAATGCATCGGTAGGTTACATTTTTAATTTAATTATAAAGTAAAAATATACTTATCATTGTAATAAAGTGTAATATTTACAAACTTGTATCAAACTATATTTTTTTATAAGCAATGAATTCCATTAAACGAGTACTAGGGGTACTCGAACCCGCTTACAAAAGGAGAGCACAAGAACTCAAAACCAAGAAAATTACAATCCAAGTGCTATCTATTTTAAATAAAACATAGTATTTCTATTAAAGTCATAGAAGTTACACTTGGTGAACACAATTTTGCCGATGAACGACCACTTTCAAACCATCATCTTAATACTCCAAATGACATCATCGATTACATAAATTACCCACAAAATCATAAAAAGTAACATCCAAAAAATTATTTAAAAAAACAAGTTTCATAAGTTTTTTAAGTTCAATAAAACAAGTGTTATCATTTTCATTTTCAACTTAATCAAAATTTCAATCCTTTGTCTTCATCTTCATCTTTTTTAGTGTATTCATACTTAACTTGATTAAATTCATCTTTAGATGATAAAGTTTCTTCACTAATCTAAGAGAGATATGAATGTGAATAAAATTAAAAAGCTTGAGGGGATTTTTTGGGGCAAAATATAAAATAAGTTTTTTAATTTTGATAACAAAAAAAGGTAAGATCGAGTCAAAGAGTAAAATCCAACAATTTAACTCAATTTCACTGATTCTAAAGAGATTTAAAACACTTAAACTCATCTCAGAATATGATTTTACATAAAAAAAATTACCTGTGATTTAACATAAAATATTGCCCTAAAAACATGAAATCTGTTATAAAATAAAGAGAAATAAGATAAAAGAGAAGAGAGAAAGATATAATGATTATGTATTATTTCATTGGGGTAATCGTATACAATGAGATTGGTCCTATTTATAAGATATCATATAGACAATATAGTAAATGCAAATGGATTAAATAAGGAATGAAGTTATTGAGACACAAATCATCCAATTATTCATAACACTCCCCCTTAGATGTTTGTTGTGGATATGCCTAGTTAAAACCTTACTAGAAAAAACCCAGTGGGAAAAAAATCTAGTGAAGGAAAAAGAGTACAATATCCTTTGAATGAGAACTACCTTGTTAAAAACCTTACCATGAAAATCCACTGGGACTAAACCATGGTGAAGGGAAAAAGAGTGCAGAACATATTTATTTTTTCCCCTCATGCATACATTTATATGTGAGACAATATTCTTTGAAATAGTTGCTTAAAAGTTCTTCTTGGAAGTGACTTCATGTAGTTCTAATAGTTATGAAGGATTTGATGAAGTTGTTGCCATGAGTTGTTTCTTAGATATCCATGAAAATGTTGTACCTCCACAAATAAACAAGTGACATATTTGTGATATACCATTATAAGGATATGATAAGTAACATAAACTTCTGCGGTAACAAAGTATTTGTTTGACTCTGTTTCAATTTCTTCGTGTAGGTGAATAATTGTATCTTGCTAATAAATTGACTGCAAATGTTATATTAGGACGTGAATAATTAGGAAGGTACATCAGTTTTCCAATTTCACTGACACATGGTACTTCAGGACCAAGCTAGTTTTCATCATTTTCTCGAGGGCTGAAAGGATCTTTCTCTTCATTTAATGATCTAACAATCATTTGAGTAGAAACCGAATGAGATTTGTCCATATAAAAGCGTTTTAATACTCTTTTATATAACCTTCATGGTGTACAAATATTCCATTGTCCAAATGCTCAATTTGTAAGCCTGGAGATACTTTTGTCGTTCCTAGATCCTTCATCTCAAACTCTTTCTTTAAGAAATTTATAGCTTTTGAAAGCTCTTCAGGAGTTCCAATAATATTTGTGTCATTTACAAATACAAAGACATATGAACTTATTTGTGTATCTCTCCCTTAGAAAATAATCATTAAGACACACGTGTCCATATTGTTTTAACTCATAGAGAGACTTGTTCAATTTGATGGAGTAGCTTTCTCGATATCCAAAATTATCTATACCTGAGATATTAAACCCTTTAGCGAGTTTCAATAAATATCAATTTCAAGTGAGTCGTATAAGTAAGATGTCACAACAGCCATCATGTTCATACTAAACCCTTTATTTCATATTTCAAGTACTTGATTAGTTCTTCTGGAACTGAAAAATAAATTATGTTATAGTGCTCTTAGAATTTTCATATACTCACTTGGGTCATCTTTAACTTTAGTTTCTTTTCCTAGTAGAGGACTTTTATCATTGGAACCGACTTTCATACCACGCTTCAGGCGCGACTACAACTCATTTGCAATATGAGCTTATCCAATAGGAGAATTCACTTTGAGTGGAGTATTAACAGCTGGTAATACAATTAATGGATCTTCAGGTCCATTATTTTTATAAACATGATCGAATCGTGGTTCTCTCTACCAAGTCCAGCGACAATAACCACTGGACCAACTAACGATTGGTGATTAATTTTCATTTGACTTAATTGTTATAAACTAAATCTAAAGAATAAAAAAGAATATTCATTAGAATAATATAAGTAATAAATAAGAATCAGGAACATAATATTTTAAACTATTATTGTAATATAATACTTTTAACTGCTATATAAAAAATAACTAAATATGGTAAAATATTTCGAAGATATTCTTGAGAGTATTTCCTTGATTATCTGACTCTTATAGAATTGACCGAAAAAATTTAAAAGACAACGATCAACAAAAAATTATAACTCTTCAAAGATGTTTGATATTAAAATATTAGTTCTTTTGAAACAATTGCTCAATCATCATAAAGGATGATATATAAAAAAATAGTTGGACAATCCTTCAACGAACGATATTATTTAAAATCCTTCTAGGATGATTAGAAAAAAAAATACAACTTTTGAACAATCCTTCAGGGATGATGTAATCTTTTTGTTTATTTTTCAAATCATCAAACAGGATTAAAGAGAAAAAATTACGCCCTTGTGAGATTCTTTTGAGATACTTCACTATTATTGATGCAATATTTATTTTTTAAAAAAATATTTTAAAAAAATATATAATTAATGCAATCCTTCTAGGATTCATTAATAGTATAGATCAAATCTTCTGTGATTCGTTAATATTATAAATAATGATCTAAAAAATATAATCATCCTTCTGGGATGAATTAAAATATTTGTTATAAACGATGATCTAAAAAATATAACCATCCTTCTGAGGTGAATTAAAATATTTGTTATAAACAATCTAAAAAATATAACCATAACCATTCTTTTGGTATGTGGTAAAATAATTGGTGTCATTCTTCTGGAATGACAATCTTTTTATGAACATATTACAAATTACAAATTTTTTAGATCGATATAACAAAACAATCTTTATGAAATATTTCGGGGATATTTTAATATTCTTCCTGCAATCCTTTTGTGTTGCATATTAAGTTCTTCATGAACTATATACCAAACACATTGTTTTGTAATCCTTCAGGGATTATTGATAATTTAATAAATTATAATATAGAAACTTACCACAGGTTATGAAAATTAAAAAGAATAAAATAATAAACTGATATTACTTCTTATAGTTAATTCTTCAACTTTTTCATCGGGGGTAATAGTATACAATGAGATTGGTCCTATTTATAAGACGTCATATAGACAACATAGTAAATGCAAATAGATTAAATAAGGAATGAAGTTATTGAGACACAAATCATCCAATTATTCATAACAAAATCCATAAAATTTAGATTTTAAATTGCAATTTTAACAACTTTTCGTAATAAGTAAAATCAATGATAAAAAAAAAGAAAGTAAGAGAAGATAAACCACTAGTACAAATATAACAATATAATTTTAAAATTTACACCCGATATACTAAAAACGGGTGTAAATGAGAAATACGGTGACAATTTTGTAAATAAAATGTCAATTTAAGTATTATCAGGTGACAATATACACCCTATTTTCTAAAAACGGGTTTAAATTAAAAATATTATTATAATCAAATCTCAATTACACCCTTTAAACTAAAAAACGGGTGTAAATTTATATAATTTTTTTTTATAACTAAAAATATGTAATCTATGTGACATAGAAATAATTTAAATATTATTTCACAAATTAATGAATGAATATTAATAGGTTTAAATTTATTAGGCAAATAAAATTCATTGAACATTATATTAAAACTCTTTATTAGATCAAACATTATACTTAAACATTAAGATAATAAAAAAATTTCTCTTCTACTTTTTCACAAAACCCATTTTTCAATCAACAAGTTTTCATCGCATGCATTTCAAGAAATCCTTTTCCACTACATTTCGCGTTTCGAGGGTTTCCATCGCATGCATTTCGAAGTTTGAAGCTCTCTTCTGTGACGAAGTTCGAACTAAATCCAAGTGTTTTGACACCCTTCCGTGACGAAGCTCTCTTCTTCTCCACACTCGTTCAGACACCCTTCTGTGACGAAGCTCTCTTCTTCTCCAACACCGCTCATTTGCTCACTCGCTCACTCTCACTTCACCGAAGCTAAGAGGAAACCATTTCGTACTGACGATAACAAGCTGAGAGGAAACCATTTCATAGTGGCGACATTGGTAAGCTGAATAATTAGGGTTTTATACTTTGAGCGACATTGGTAGCTGAAGAATTAGGGTTTTATACTCACAAATTAGTTCCTATTGTTTGAAATTAATTTGTTTGGAATGTGTAATTTTGTTTGAAATGAATTTGTTTGAAATGAAGTCTTTGACAGTGTGGTTTAGCTCTGCAATTCACATCAATGTTTAATCACATATTGAAATGTTACTAAAATTCATCTGAAAATGTATATATACCTCATTTTGTATGCAAGTTCTATATTATGTAGTCTAGCAAATGTCAATTCCTAATGATTTTATGCACGAGTTACTGTTTTTTTTTGGTACTTCGCTATTGAAATCATGTTTAAATTTGGTATTCTGAACTTTACAGCTTACATCTTTATTGTATCTTCTGCTTTGACCTTACTTGTGTGTGTCTAAAGGAATAGAGGCATTTGAATTTTTCTTTCTGAAATGATTGATCTTGCAGTCAATTAGTTTGTTCATCATGATTGTGTATTTTCACTGCATTGATCTCAGTTTTGTTCTTTTTTCCCCCTAAATATTTTCAGAAATTGCCCCATCGATTTGAAGGAGGCAGTTTCTAGTGTAATATTTGCAACTCCAAGATGTTCGGACATACCTAAGCTCGCGGATGTGAAGAAGCATATGGCTTCAAAGTATGGAAAAGAATTTGTCTCTGCAGCAGTTGAATTGCGCCCTGACTGTGGTGTAAATCGCTTGGCAAGTTTCTTTACCTACTTGATGTTGAATAGGATCATGCTGAAGATCGTTTTGTGCCTTTTTTTTTTCTAATTTAGTGTTGTCTTTTCAGTTGGTTGAGAAATTTTCTGCTAAAGCCCCTGATGGTCCAACCAACCAAGATAAAAGTACTGACTGCAATAGCTGAGGAGCATAACATCAAATGGGAGCCCAAATCATTTGGAGACAATGATACAAAGGCCTCTCAAGACTTACTGGTAAGCTTTGTTTATTCTGGATTTTCTATAGTTCCTTTGTAAGTGTGTAATGGTGGGTTTGCATGGGTATATAAATTAAATCGGTTTGAATTGGTGTCTAGAACCGGTCACCGATTTAAAGTACCAATCGGGTCTGGTTCTTAGTTAACTAGATGTCTAGAACCAGCTCTGTTATTTTTTTTTACCCGCCCAAAGTACTCCTGATATGATGTTGTAATACGGTGAACTGACTTTTATATCGAAATGTCGCGGTAAAGCAAGAGTCGCCACCGACTTTTATTTTATCCAAATATCGGAAAGGCTAAAAGAACAGGAAAAGACCTTTTAAAAGATTTTGAGTTCGGGGGGTAAGTTATACAAAGGGAAGGTGTAAGGCACCCTTTGCATCCATGGTTATCCATGGGCTCTTAATTGCTTAGCTCACTTTGAAAATATTTGATTTGTTTGAATTGTTTGAAAAGCAGTGTGCGAATAGTAAAAAGACTTTGTTAAGGACTTTAGCTTGTAAATAAGCGTAGCCTTGTTTGAAATTGTTTTGAAATAGGAGGTGTGAAAAGTATTTTGAATTTGTTTGAAGTGAGCAAGCAATTAATAGCTACTTACCCTACGTTGTCTTTCTTGTTCATTAAGTCTTTCGGGCGAAAGGATCTGTCCATACCATGTGAGGGCAGGAAGTCTTTCAATTGGATTTTGAAGGGTCATCGAGTAATCGTTCGCCATAAGACTGTCCCTTGCCATAGAGAGGGCAGGTAGTCTAAGGGAAGGATATAATAGTCATTAATCTTTTTAGGCATCATGCGAGGATACCTTAGCAATTGGGACAATCATCATGTTTTTACCGAGGCAGCTTCGAGGGGCAGAATTGATGATAATGAACTTAGGGCAACATTTTGTTTTGCTTTAGGTATCCTCGGAATCGAGGGACTTTGACTATTTAGTACACTTAAAGGCAACAAGGCAACAGGCAACAAAGGCAACCAGAGGGATTACCCTAAAGGTGTGTGGGTGCAACAATCACGTGGTTCAATTCAGTGGTATTTATCTTATAATTAGTGATCTAATTCGGTTCAAGGCTTGCACTCCCTAAGATTACTAACCACGCAGTATAAATTTACAAAAATTAAAGGCTGAAAATAAACTCCTACGCTATTACAATAAACACCTGCGGGGATGGGGAAATTAAAAGCGGAAAATAAGAAAGATCAATAATTAGTGTAAACATCTTTGTACGCCTTGATCTTCCTCGAACCTTCGATTGACTCTAGACATCTGAGAATTAACAGAAAATAATAGGGGTGAGTGTATTGACTATTCGAAGCAAACCTTATTTTGGGCGAAAGGCAAAATAAAAATTAAAACGATAATTAAAAAGAGAGAGTTAAAAACTTAGCTTTTTTTTATTGATGGCGCATGGCTGAAGAACTTTGGCCAACCCTGAAACATCAGGAAGAGAAAGGAAAAGAATTGGGCGCGAAAATAAAAGCAAGGAGAATGAAAGGGCGAATAGAATATAGTAAAAAAAAACAATGGTTAAAACCTTATGGCTAAAAAACCTTGACAAACCCAAAGATCAAAACCTAAGGGTAAAAAACCTATAGTTAATAGACAACTCTTGCATTATTGATATTAGCCTACAGTTAACGTTACATAAGGGTTTCCCTTAGTTATCTAAGGTTTGTGAAATTTAAAGGGCTAAACCTAAAACTATTTATTAAATTATTTAACCTAATTAATTAAAAATTATTTTAATGAATATAAGATAAAATCTAAATTAGAATTATATATATATAAAAAAACTAAATTAAATTTTAAAGAAAACCTAACTTAAATTAAAAAGAAAAGAAAAATAGATTATAAGATAAACAAATAAAAGCAATAAAAGGAATAAAAAGACCTGGGGCGTTGATCCTGTGTGGTAAGGTTCCTGCAGGTGCATGGTGGACAGCGCTTTCAGGTGCCCTTGGATCTGGCCTTGTTGAGATCGTGTGGTTGCGAGTGAGGGCATATCACAAGCCTGCGTGGACTGGGTGCATGGGATTCTTTGAAAAGACCTTGGGAAAAATTCAAAATGTCACCATGGGGGATCGAACCCTTGCCACGTGAGTTATTAGCGCTTTTCCTTAACCAACTGAGCTGCAATATTCATTCGTTAAAACATGTGCATTCAAATAATATATTTAAAAACATGAGACAAACTGAGAATTCAAAGCTAAAGTCAAACGCGGGCCCCAGTTTTTCATGCGCGGGCCAATGAGAAAGAGAGAGATGCGTTGAAAACTTGACCAGTCAGTCCCAGCATGACACGCATGTGGTCCCACTTCCCTATTACTATTCATCGTCCCTGTCTTCTTCTCCTGCGGAATTTCCTTCGCTTTCACTTGCAAATTTACCTGCGATTTTCGAAGCTATTCCTATGCAGATTCAAAACTAAAAAAAAAACACGTTAGAAAAGATCAGAGGGGACCCAGATCCCCTAATTAGAGTGTCACGAACTCATTGGTGGGATCGTTGTGAACTGAAACACAATGTTTCATCAAGAACGAAGGCCCCCATTGTTGGTGCCCTAACAATGGCGTAACTTGCAATAGGTTCCGAAGCTTCAGTTCTATGACTCTAACCTCTTCTGAACAACCTTAAGAACATTTTAGTAGGGTTAGTTTGAAGAAAACACAACAGATAACTGAAAACGAAAAACTTACCATGAGGAGCATGATGAACACATGACTCACGTTCTGGGCAACATGGGACTCGACCAATGAGTCGTTCTCGCTCTATAGCATCTCAGGAACAGTTTGGAATGGATGGTGTTGGTTGAAAGTGATTGAACCGAAAAATCCAACATGCCCTAGCTTCATGCGTTTTTTTGAGGCTTTGAAATCCTATTTTTATGGCTGCCCCCTCCTCCCTCACGCTGCCCATGTTGTAGGTATATAAGAGAGTACATTAGGGTTGTTTTTGGGCTTGGACCTTGTTTCTTTTGTCATCTTGAAAATTTGAGAAAATATATGTTAATTCTTTATAATTTTGGAGATTTCCCTTTTACCACATGCTAGCACGAGTTGGATCTTTATTTGGGCTCCTTAAATAACTGTAAATAAGACCCTTTTTGGTCTCATCTCAATTGAGTATTCTATGTTCATGTTCAACTCTTTGGAAAAAGATGACTTTTTGTTGACCTTTTGGAGGACTTGTAATGTTTTGGCTCATATCTCTTATGCGGAAGCATTTCTTGACCTTGAGCCCAACATCAAAGTTGTAGAGAATCAAATTTCTTTGAGAATGAGCTTTGGTTGAGGAATTACTGATAAAGTATGAGAGAGATACGATCAGTCAAAGTTGGGTTGACTTTTAGTTCAAAAACCCTAAATTAGTAACTTGGACATTTGATGATTTCGGAGCCTTCCTTGATAAATCAGGATCAATCCTTGATCAAATGATGGATTATACTTCATAATGAGGATGTTGACCAAAAATCAGCAGTTTTGACTGTGGTTTGACCATAGTTTGACTTTTAGGTCCACTAGTCGATTATTGATCGTTTGGGCCATTGAGTGAGCAATCTTTTGAATCAGAGCTTGACACTTGGCGTGAGGATTCTTTGAAGCATATATGAGGCCACAGAGTCCATTGGAGATATCAGAACCCGAATTTTCTTTGAGAAAAGCAAAACCCTAGTTCTAGAGCCTTGTATAGGAGAGTGTGTCTTGGAGCTTTGCATCTTGATTTGAATAGGAAAAATGTATGGGCAAATTTTGGGGTATGACAGCTGCCCCTGTTCAATTATCTTAAACCTGAAGATGTAGAGTGGTTTGTGTGCCAGTCGGTATCTGAAGGTGGAAGATGATTGAACACAAGAATACCAAGAAATTTGCCCTATTTGAAGTAGGGACTTTTGTCGGAGATGGGCTTGTAGATGCCATCTGGTAGTTGTTGGAGTATGGATTGTTGCAAAATTTCTGCTTTTCTTGTCTTTTTTTTTTTTTTTTTTTTTTTTTTTTTTTGAATGTTGAGGAACCGTCAAAGGTATCGACTCAAATCTGTGTTGGGTTATTTAAGGAACCGTCAAAGGTATCGACTTAAATTTGAAGCATATTGTTGAGGCACCGTCAAAGGTATCGACTCAGATATGCAGATAGATTGTATAAGGAACCGTCAAAGGTGTCGACTTATATCTGAAGTATGTCGTTAAGGAACCGTCAAAGGTGTCGACTTAACTCTTGATGTGGGTTGTTAAGGAACCGTCAAAGGTATCGACTTAACTCTGAAGCATATCATTGAGGCACCGTCAAAGGTATCGACTCAGATATGTAGATAGATTGTATAAGGAACCGTCAAAGGTATCGACTTATATCTGAAGTGTGTTGTTAAGGAACCGTCAAAGGTGTCGACTTAACTCTTGATATGTTAAGGAACCGTCAAAGGTGTCGACTTAACTCTTGATATATTAAGGAACCGTCAAAGGTGTCGACTTAATACTTGAAAATAGAGGTAGTAGTATCCTGAAAAGTAGAGGTTAGTTTTCTTATGTCATGATGCATGTGTTTATGTAATGAGTATCTCAAAATAAATGAGAAACTTCATATGTTATGGATTTGTTATGCAGTGATGTATGCGATGTATGTTTGTGTCATGTGGTATGCGAATATGATTTATGTTATCTTCGTCGAGAAAATAAATCTCCAGGTCTTTGTGTTTTTTATGTTTGATTTCGTCTTGAGGATGCTCAGCTGGGGATTCACGGTTTCTGCTTAGGGATGATCAGTAATTTGATGTACCCTGATTCAGAGATATAGATGGACCATGTTGAAGAAGAGAAAATTGTTGGAGAAATAATAGTGTTGAAGATGTAAACTCTGTTGGGGAGTCATGTCTTTGTCGGGACGAGCACATTTGAAGATATCTTCTTAATGATTACTCTGAGGGGATATGTGGGTGTCTTGAAAGTTGCCCCCAGTATCATAGTTATTTACTACTCGATTCAGGACACACTACTGAGTATTGATCGAAATGTTGAACTGGACTTGCATAGATTTGCCCCAGTTAACAGGAACTTTGGAAAGATTCGCCTCACGAGGTCTTTGTGAGATGTACACTATGGGCAATATGCCCCCAGTAATCATAGGCTCATGACAATGTCTCGCGTTGATTGGGGAGTAGCTTTAGATATACTTGGATGTATGCCCCTGATTGTTTTTGGCATCTTTGAGAGATTCTCGGAATCTTGACTTGATTTCCCCAGATTGACCGGGAAATAGTTTGACTTCCGCTTGGGATGTATGCTTTTGTCTTTTTGGCATTTGAGAGATTCTTCGAATCTTGACTTGATTGCCCCAGATTGATTGGGAGAAACGTGTCATGCCCCTTGTATATGTAGGAGACGTTGCCTATCGGGATAACTTTCTAGTCATTAGTTGTACCCTGTGCAAGTTCTTTCTGATGCTAACATTTGAAATTATGTAGCAGAATATGTTTAATAATGAATTCATGAGATGCAATGCATACGTTTGTCTGGAGTTTTTAAAAAAAAAAAAATAAAAAAATTAAAACAAGAGATGTAAAAGCGTGATATTTGTAAAACATGCTATTTTTTGTAGAAGCGAAATATCCACTCAGCATTTTAGTAAACCTTAAGGAGTCGGGATACCTTTTTGGTGACAGTATGCTTTCGAACTAACCATGCTTCAGTTAGGACTTTCAAGGGTTGTAACGTGGCTTGGTTCACGGTTTTAAGAAACAAAAGATAAAGGCTCAAAGTTTTTTTTTTTATACCCATCCCATTCTTCGTGATGTTCTTCAGTCCTAAGCTCAGTTAATTCAACTTATGCATTCAGGTTCCAAGATACTTTTGGATTTGCACCTTTGATAATGATGATAGTTCACAAGCAAAGAGAACTTTTGAGATGGCAGTCACTTCTTCCTTTTGGTAGTCACAACATTGTGTTGTTCAGGAATTTATTGACTTCTTTTTTTTTTCATCTTTTTGATATCCCTAACTTTTGCCTGAACTGTCTATTTTGAGTTTACAGTCAGCGGGATGCCTTGATTTTTGCCTAAGTCTTCTTTTTGATTTTTGACTTAGCAGGCTTTTCTTTGTATATGTGTTTTTTCATCATTTCATTTTTTTTTGAAAGATATTGACTGCCTTGCTTAATGATTGATGAACCATCGTTGACTTTTGATTGACATCTCCAACACTTCTTTGATGTGTGCGGATGAACGCTTGTGATTGAAGTCTTTATTGAAAGGTGTACTGAATGATTCTCTTAAAATAGAATGCACAACCAAATTAACTGAGAACTACCCTGCCCCAGGTTATAATCGAGGGTTTTAATTAGTACAAGAAAGAAACTTCTACTTCTTAGGCTCAAAAGGGGTTGACAAGGGATTAACATCCTTATATCTCCACTGTTTAGGAATTGAAACAATGCCTGTACATCGTCAGCATAGTCCGTTCAAAAGCATAATGTATGGGGTTGCGGTATCGTTTTCGTCATCCTCCCTCAAAAGGTATACAACTTTAGCAGGAGTTGAATATCACAAAACATATGCAAAGTAAAGACATAATTTAAAATGAGTGATAGCGAAATAATTTATTCAAGACATACATATGCAATGCACTGATGATGATTATTAAAACAGATAATGTCTATCATGAGTCAAATGTTTAAACAAACAGAAAAGAAACATGCAAATGAAAGTAAATCTAATGATCCAAAGTTCGTCCGTCTAGACGTCAATCAGTCTTGTCATGACTAGGCATAAGAGCGGTGATCACCACTGGAGTTCCAGGAGGGTTGAACTTGATTTCTCCGTTATTGATCAGATCTTAAATCTTATTCTTTAATGTCCAGCAATTGTTTGTGTAATGTCCAGGAATGTTGGAATGGTACACGCACCTTGTATTGAGATTTATAGTAGGAGTAGAATTTGTTGGCTCGATTGCCCTGAGCGTATGGATCATATGAGTGAATTGTTTGTCGTGACCCAATTGTCATGATTCCATTATCGTGACTCAATTGTCGTGATTCCATTATCGTGGCTCAGTTGTCGTGACTCAGTTGTCGTGACTCGGTTGTCGTGACTCAGTTGTCGTGACTCAGTTTTCGTGATTCGGTTGTCGTGACTCAGTTGTCGTGACTCAGTTGTCGTGACTCAGTTGTCGTGACTCGGTTGTCGTGACTCAATTGTCGTGGCTCAGTTGTCGTGACTCAGTTGTCGTGACTCGGTTGTCGTGACTCGGTTGTCGTGGTCTTTCCTGATTTGAGTGTCATGGTTAAGTCTTTAATGGCACAATTCAACGGTTTACCATCCTTTACATCATGCTCAGGATTGTTCGAATAGTAAGCACATCTCGCCTTGTAATCGTACCCCAAGAATAGGGGCGCCTTTAATTCTTCTTTCCCCTTGGCCGGGTTAAGGATCATCCCTCGGAACTGGTTATTCTGAGCCTGAAGATTTATGACTGATTGCTCGAGATCCATTTGTGCTGAAATAAACAGCGAGGAAGGACGAGAGACATGTTATGCGATGTTATGAATGCAAATGTAATGTTTTCAAGGATCTATAGGAAATTTAGATTGGTTGCATTTTCGTCTGAAGAATTCTGAATTCCGTTTTTGAACATCCTTCTTTGAGAATCGAGCTCACCATATCGAGTGGGTCATCGCCTCTGATTCGGGATACTTCTGAATTTGAAGATACATGGCCCGAGGAAAGTAAATCCTCTTGCCCCTTGTCAGGTGCTAAACCTTTGAATCGGAAGGTATGTGGCTAGAGGAAAATAAATCCTCTTGCCCCTTGAAAGGAATTTAGTCCTTGATAAGAGTACCTGAAATTGTGTGTCCTAAATCCCTAAGATCCTTGAAAGGGTTAGCTAACATGCTATGTTATGATGTCATGATGTAATGCAGATGCAATGCATTAAGTAAAGCATAAGGTCATAAGGACTAGGTGTCCTACAGACAATCCCTGCAAGGAAATAAAAGGGTTAGAGCATAAGGTAATGAGGATGAAATGTCCTACAAGCGAATCCTGCAAGGAAACAAAGGTTAGTATGTTATGCAACTTATTAGGAACAACATGGAATAGTGAGGGCAAACAAGTCTTTAACAAAACCTGCAAGAAAACCAAAGGGTTAGTAGCCAGCACAAACAAGTCACACAAGTGCCCTTAGGTTTAAAGGCTTGCGTGAAGTTCGTAGGTAAGTACACTCCCCACTGAAGTTTAGTTGGTTCAACCTGTCCTAGATAAAGATCGGGTTCTACGGTGCTCATATCCCTGATCTTTCTCGTGGGCATTGTCTCAACATAGCGCACAATCGGCCAGCCAAAAGCATCCCTTGAGTCCAATCTCAATGAGTGTAGCATCGAGTATCAACCAGCTTCAGTCAGGAATCCAAAGCCAGCCATCTCGCTACTTCCTATAGGCCAAGGTCAAGTTCAACTAAGGTTCTAAGGGCGAATTAGTGTTTGTGACACCACGCGGTAGCCAAATGTCTCCTCGATCATAT
Organism: Vicia villosa; assembly: GCF_029867415.1. Lineage (NCBI taxonomy): Eukaryota > Viridiplantae > Streptophyta > Magnoliopsida > Fabales > Fabaceae > Vicia > Vicia villosa. Next base: position 152,615 of record NW_026706344.1, on the reverse strand, counting down.
TCAAGGGCCATCAGGACAAACCAAAGCATCGCACTAACGGTGGCCACCAGTTCAACCATAACGATACATGTCGTACAGCCTTCCTGGTCTCATGCCACATACTTAAGGTACACTAGATCCGGGTGTAGGACCTTTCACACAGCAGAATTCCCAAAACAGCCTTGGAAATTAAAACAAGCAAAACAAACAATAGAAAACATTTAAAGTGAATCCTAAACTTTTAAGGTAACCCCTCTTTTATCGAAATTAATCCCCAGCAGAGTCGCCAGTTCTGTAATACGGTGAACTGACTTTTATATCGAAATGTCGCGGTAAAGCAAGAGTCGCCACCGACTTTTATTTTATCCAAATATCGGAAAGGCTAAAAGAACAGGAAAAGACCTTTTAAAAGATTTTGAGTTCGGGGGGTAAGTTATACAAAGGGAAGGTGTAAGGCACCCTTTGCATCCATGGTTATCCATGGGCTCTTAATTGCTTAGCTCACTTTGAAAATATTTGATTTGTTTGAATTGTTTGAAAAGCAGTGTGCGAATAGTAAAAAGACTTTGTTAAGGACTTTAGCTTGTAAATAAGCGTAGCCTTGTTTGAAATTGTTTTGAAATAGGAGGTGTGAAAAGTATTTTGAATTTGTTTGAAGTGAGCAAGCAATTAATAGCTACTTACCCTACGTTGTCTTTCTTGTTCATTAAGTCTTTCGGGCGAAAGGATCTGTCCATACCATGTGAGGGCAGGAAGTCTTTCAATTGGATTTTGAAGGGTCATCGAGTAATCGTTCGCCATAAGACTGTCCCTTGCCATAGAGAGGGCAGGTAGTCTAAGGGAAGGATATAATAGTCATTAATCTTTTTAGGCATCATGCGAGGATACCTTAGCAATTGGGACAATCATCATGTTTTTACCGAGGCAGCTTCGAGGGGCAGAATTGATGATAATGAACTTAGGGCAACATTTTGTTTTGCTTTAGGTATCCTCGGAATCGAGGGACTTTGACTATTTAGTACACTTAAAGGCAACAAGGCAACAGGCAACAAAGGCAACCAGAGGGATTACCCTAAAGGTGTGTGGGTGCAACAATCACGTGGTTCAATTCAGTGGTATTTATCTTATAATTAGTGATCTAATTCGGTTCAAGGCTTGCACTCCCTAAGATTACTAACCACGCAGTATAAATTTACAAAAATTAAAGGCTGAAAATAAACTCCTACGCTATTACAATAAACACCTGCGGGGATGGGGAAATTAAAAGCGGAAAATAAGAAAGATCAATAATTAGTGTAAACATCTTTGTACGCCTTGATCTTCCTCGAACCTTCGATTGACTCTAGACATCTGAGAATTAACAGAAAATAATAGGGGTGAGTGTATTGACTATTCGAAGCAAACCTTATTTTGGGCGAAAGGCAAAATAAAAATTAAAACGATAATTAAAAAGAGAGAGTTAAAAACTTAGCTTTTTTTTATTGATGGCGCATGGCTGAAGAACTTTGGCCAACCCTGAAACATCAGGAAGAGAAAGGAAAAGAATTGGGCGCGAAAATAAAAGCAAGGAGAATGAAAGGGCGAATAGAATATAGTAAAAAAAAACAATGGTTAAAACCTTATGGCTAAAAAACCTTGACAAACCCAAAGATCAAAACCTAAGGGTAAAAAACCTATAGTTAATAGACAACTCTTGCATTATTGATATTAGCCTACAGTTAACGTTACATAAGGGTTTCCCTTAGTTATCTAAGGTTTGTGAAATTTAAAGGGCTAAACCTAAAACTATTTATTAAATTATTTAACCTAATTAATTAAAAATTATTTTAATGAATATAAGATAAAATCTAAATTAGAATTATATATATATAAAAAAACTAAATTAAATTTTAAAGAAAACCTAACTTAAATTAAAAAGAAAAGAAAAATAGATTATAAGATAAACAAATAAAAGCAATAAAAGGAATAAAAAGACCTGGGGCGTTGATCCTGTGTGGTAAGGTTCCTGCAGGTGCATGGTGGACAGCGCTTTCAGGTGCCCTTGGATCTGGCCTTGTTGAGATCGTGTGGTTGCGAGTGAGGGCATATCACAAGCCTGCGTGGACTGGGTGCATGGGATTCTTTGAAAAGACCTTGGGAAAAATTCAAAATGTCACCATGGGGGATCGAACCCTTGCCACGTGAGTTATTAGCGCTTTTCCTTAACCAACTGAGCTGCAATATTCATTCGTTAAAACATGTGCATTCAAATAATATATTTAAAAACATGAGACAAACTGAGAATTCAAAGCTAAAGTCAAACGCGGGCCCCAGTTTTTCATGCGCGGGCCAATGAGAAAGAGAGAGATGCGTTGAAAACTTGACCAGTCAGTCCCAGCATGACACGCATGTGGTCCCACTTCCCTATTACTATTCATCGTCCCTGTCTTCTTCTCCTGCGGAATTTCCTTCGCTTTCACTTGCAAATTTACCTGCGATTTTCGAAGCTATTCCTATGCAGATTCAAAACTAAAAAAAAAAACACGTTAGAAAAGATCAGAGGGGACCCAGATCCCCTAATTAGAGTGTCACGAACTCATTGGTGGGATCGTTGTGAACTGAAACACAATGTTTCATCAAGAACGAAGGCCCCCATTGTTGGTGCCCTAACAATGGCGTAACTTGCAATAGGTTCCGAAGCTTCAGTTCTATGACTCTAACCTCTTCTGAACAACCTTAAGAACATTTTAGTAGGGTTAGTTTGAAGAAAACACAACAGATAACTGAAAACGAAAAACTTACCATGAGGAGCATGATGAACACATGACTCACGTTCTGGGCAACATGGGACTCGACCAATGAGTCGTTCTCGCTCTATAGCATCTCAGGAACAGTTTGGAATGGATGGTGTTGGTTGAAAGTGATTGAACCGAAAAATCCAACATGCCCTAGCTTCATGCGTTTTTTTGAGGCTTTGAAATCCTATTTTTATGGCTGCCCCCTCCTCCCTCACGCTGCCCATGTTGTAGGTATATAAGAGAGTACATTAGGGTTGTTTTTGGGCTTGGACCTTGTTTCTTTTGTCATCTTGAAAATTTGAGAAAATATATGTTAATTCTTTATAATTTTGGAGATTTCCCTTTTACCACATGCTAGCACGAGTTGGATCTTTATTTGGGCTCCTTAAATAACTGTAAATAAGACCCTTTTTGGTCTCATCTCAATTGAGTATTCTATGTTCATGTTCAACTCTTTGGAAAAAGATGACTTTTTGTTGACCTTTTGGAGGACTTGTAATGTTTTGGCTCATATCTTTTATGCGGAAGCATTTCTTGACCTTGAGCCCAACATCAAAGTTGTAGAGAATCAAATTTCTTTGAGAATGAGCTTTGGTTGAGGAATTACTGATAAAGTATGAGAGAGATACGATCAGTCAAAGTTGGGTTGACTTTTAGTTCAAAAACCCTAAATTAGTAACTTGGACATTTGATGATTTCGGAGCCTTCCTTGATAAATCAGGATCAATCCTTGATCAAATGATGGATTATACTTCATAATGAGGATGTTGACCAAAAATCATCAGTTTTGACTGTGGTTTGACCATAGTTTGACTTTTAGGTCCACTAGTCGATTATTGATCGTTTGGGCCATTGAGTGAGCAATCTTTTGAATCAGAGCTTGACACTTGGCGTGAGGATTCTTTGAAGCATATATGAGGCCACAGAGTCCATTGGAGATATCAGAACCCGAATTTTCTTTGAGAAAAGCAAAACCCTAGTTCTAGAGCCTTGTATAGGAGAGTGTGTCTTGGAGCTTTGCATCTTGATTTGAATAGGAAAAATGTATGGGCAAATTTTGGGGTATGACAGATGTCATGCTATTTTAAAGAATAATGTAATTCTTATAAAGAATAATACCAAATTGGTCTTGCCTAAATTTAAGTGTTACAAAATGTTTTGAGATATTACCGGGACATCCCAAGCTGATTGTGCTGTTCTCATCATTGATTTCACTACTGGTGGTTTTGAGGCTGGTATTTCAAAGGACGGTTAGACCCGTGAACATGCTCTCGTTGCTTTCACTCTTGGTGTGAGGAAAATGATTTGTTGTTGCAACAAGGTAATTTTCAGTTTCAGCTTTTGAATAATTCTATATTCTCATAACTAATTTATAGATAACAATGATCATATGAGAGATGATGAAATAGATGAAGATTGGAAAACATTTTTGGTTACATATACTGGTGATGATGATGATGAAATGGATGAAGATTATAGGTTCTTTTTGGCTACATATAATTCTGAGATTGAAACAGATTGTGCTAGTAATCATAGTGGTGGTTCAAACATTGGTAGTGATGAAACGGATGAAGAATATAGATCCTTTTTAGCTACATATGATCCTGATGTTGAAAATGACAGTGCTGGTAATCAATGTGGTGGTTCAAATATTGGCAATGATGAAACAGATGCGGAATACATATCGTTTTTAGCTACATATGATCCTAATGTTGAAAATGACAGTGCTGGTAATCAAAGTGGTGGTTCAAATATTGGCAATGATGAAATAGATGCGGAATACATATCGTTTTTAGCTGATCCTGCTGTTGAAAATGATAGTGTTGGTAATCGAAGTGGTGGTTCAAATGTTGACGTCAACTTAGGCAACAACAATGTCAAGAAGGAAATAGAAGAAGGCTACAATTGTTTTTCAAATCAATTTGTTCCTGATTATATTAGCAACAGGGTTCATGTTGATGAAGATGATCGGTTATTAAGAAAAAGTTTTAGTGTTGGGAAAAGCACATTACTTTCTAATCAAGAATTTGATACCCCTAAAATGCAACGTGTTGTTGATGAAGATTATAAACAAATCCTTAATTCTGGGAGGGTTGTTGGTGGTGATTTTGTCTATGGTTCTTTTATGAATGCCAATGACACATCCAATGTGAAAGATGAACGTAATTCCTCTGATTCAGATCTAATTGTTTTGGAATCTTGTCCATATTGTGAAAACACCCCTTTCAAATCTTCAAAAGCATATGATTCATCTGTAAGTGTCTTCAACTTACTTCAAGCAATGTATACGTAATAGTCATATCTTGCAAATTGTCCACAAACATATATACATTATTCAAAAACTTATTTTATTTTAAGTTGCAAACAGTTAATTTTTAACTCTTTTCATAACACGTATTTATGATCTGTGTGTTTAGTGTTTTGGAGAAGAAATGCACCCGAAAGACAACAAGCAAATGACTTGTATTTATCATTCTCAATTTCGGAAAAGACTTGTGGAATATCTTGATAGGCCTTATGACTATGAAGAGTATAAATCTCTTCTTGCTAAAGCAAATGAACGAAGGCAAAAGGAACGTCATTTAGAAACACGGCAGGTGGTGATTGAGTCATATCACTGTGGAGGTGTCACCAAATCGCATCTTGATTCGCACCCTGGTAGGTCCATATTTTCTCTTGTATTCTCCATTTTGTGGTTTGTGCTAGTTTTTTTGGTAGCTTTTACTTTTGGATTTTCAACTTCTATTCTCGATATCGCTCAACTCTTTCTATGCTCAATCTGATTTCAGACCTCTATCAAATATTTGTTTCCTAATTGTGCAGATGTAGCCAAAGCTATTGCCATGGAGTCCAAGGAAAATCGTATTTTGTTTCTCTTGCGTGGATTTTTTTCTGGATACAAGTAAGTAAATAGATTCAGGTACATTTTTGTACATTTTGTTCGGTGCATTGTTACATGATTCATCATTTAATGTTTTGTTTCTAATACTAGTGAATGTGAGTTTTTTTTTGTATAGATTTTGTATAGATTTTTTCTGGATACAAGTATTACCATTTCATTTTATGATACGACGCGGTTGGTTGACATGGAGCACCTTACTGCCCACCACCAGCGGCTTTTAGTAGAGTTTTGCAGGTAAATTACGATTTTATACTTCTGAACCTCTATGAAAAGAAGTCATCTTAAGATATATAATATCGAAGTAACAAAGCTTTATTCTGTAGTTTGGTGATGCCAGTGGTATACAATCGCCAATATCATTCGGTGGTTTTGGGAGTTTATTAAGACATCTAGGGGGACTGTCAGCGGGTACGCCTTTCTATGATATCTGTTGCATTGTTTTTGGATACAGCCCAACTTTTGTAAAACCAAGTACTGGTATTTTTGCTTAATGCAGCCCAACTTGAGTGCTTCATGGTTGTTCCAAAAAGGAATGTCAGCGAAGCAACAGTCCCATGATGTTCTTGAAGATTTTATCAATGAACTTCTTTATGCCAATTTTAGTTGTATGCAGGTAGTTCATCTCACTCATCACTTGAGGTTTATTGTCTTTAAGACATCATCACCACGCTATCTATAATGTATATAGCTATCTTCTTTCTAATAGCTCCAAACCTACATCATGAAGATTACGTATATTTTTACTTTTTTATTTATTTCATTTATATAATTTTCATTAAAAAAAATGAAGTTTATTCCATCACCGTTTATTTTTCAACTAATTGCATATCATCATCTTATCTATCTATTCTACCTCCCAGTCCCTACCTTGTTGACCTAAAATCAGAGGTCCAAAATCCACTAACTTTTCAATCATTTAAACCTTAACCGTTATTCTTGAGTCACATGTTCATATTAGATTCCACCATAGACCTTGAAATTTCAAAAACCATTCAATTCAAAAATTTAACACAGATTTGATTTCTCTGAGGTTCAATAATTCTTATTTTTAACATTAAATATAACATGATTTGTTACCTCGACAAGACACCATTTTATCCTCAATATTTGATCTTCACTCTTGACTTGTAACTATCAAGTATCAACCTTATTTCATTCCTTTTCAATTCAATTTTCAATAATAACTGAAAAAGAAAAAAAAAACTCGGTTGTCACAAGAAAGTTCTCATAGGAACCTCGTGATTTTTCATCTGCTGAACCATTTCCGTCACGTCAAAGTTTGTTTTCTTTATAGTCTTATAAAGTGTCCACTATTAGTTACAAAGAGAGGGAAAACAACGGTTTCTTGTTTCTTGTTTTTTGTTTCTTTGAATTGTTGCTCTCAAAGAAGGTTTTGGTGGAGATGAATCATTCTGGAGGTGAAAGTGATCATAACAGAAAGTTAGTTGAAGTTACCAAGGACAAGAATGGAATAGGCCATGTCGTTCTTCGAAACCCTCGAGGAGCTTCGGCAACGGTTACATTCTCTTAACTCTTTCAATTTTTCAAGTTTTGAATTTGATTGATGATGCTAGCGTGTGTTGTGTGTGATTCTTTCAGGTTAGCTTGCACGGAGGGCAAGTTCTTTCGTGGAAAACGGAACACGGCGAAGAGTTGTTGTTTTCTAGTACTAAGGTAGATCAAGATTAGGTTTTTCAATTTGATTTCTCAACAGATTTTGGAATATAAAATGTTACAATTTTTTATCAGGCAATCTTTAGTCCTCCGAAACCGGTCCGAGGAGGAATCCCAATCTGTTTTCCACAGGTAATTTTACCGATACTAGTACTATTAATTAACACCTGAATCCACCCAAACCAAAACCAACCTATAAAAACGGTCTCGGATCGACACACCAATCCGGCCAAAGATATGTAATTCACACAAATAAAAGATATTTGATTATTTAAAAGATATGTGATTATTTAAATTGATAATATTAGATAAACAATTAATAAATACTTAATAAATAACATACATCTCTTTTATCTAATTAATACTATTATATGAAATTTAAAATTAAAATTAATTCAGTTGAAAAGATAATTAGATTAATTCATCAAATATTTTCCTAATAAATATCGGTAAGTCAATGTTGTACTTACAATTTGAGAAAGAGAATCTGTTAGGTAGCTAGCATTGGCATTTCTTAATTGAGGTGCATCAGAAGCATAACCAGAAGAGTAATAATTTATGCCAATAAAATCAAATGAGCCATTGACTAATCTAGACTGATAACTCCAAAGACAGACTTAGATTTTCTCACCATTTTGTAGGTATTAAACATTTACTAGGTAGGCTTAAGAATTTGTTCAAGAGGTATGGCAGAATGTGAGCTTCTCAAATGGTATGTTCAAGAGGTGAGTGATTTGATTTGATGTATGCTTTTTTCAATGAGTTTTATGATTGATGATGTCTGATTGATTGTAATGGTAGGGTGATAAAGCTACTATAGAAATTACGAGCCGGTATAAAGGAAAAGTTTGTAATATTCTTCATGTTTCAGGTGACATTGTGAAGGTGAGATATGAAAACTTGTAAATCTGAAAGATTTGATCATATAGGCTCTTAAAGAGGCTTTTGAGGTCTTTTGCAACAAAGGTGTTGCTGGAAACTCTAGTGCAGAACTTCTTGCCACTTTTTGTGATAACATTCTCAACAAAGGATGTTTTCATTATTTTATAGACTTTGGCAGTACATGTTCAACAAGTTAGAGCTTCATGTACCCATTTTAGGGATTGACAAGGCTGGCAAAACGGTAAAACATTTTTTAACCTCGTAGTTTTTAAGAAATTAGAGGTTTGTTGTGTGGCTCTGAATTGCTATATAATGAATAATTTTGTAGACTTTGCTTGAGAAGATGAAGTCGGTGTACACGAATGTAGAAGGTCTTCCTCCGGATCGAATTGTGGAAAGCAGTTGCTTCTCCAGGGCGTAGTATTTTGGCCATGGATGAATCCAATGCTACATGTGGAAAGCGGTTGGATTCAATTGGACTAGAGAACACCGAAGCTAACCGTCAAACATGGCGTAAAATTATATACGAAGAAAGTGTTATGACTTGGTTAAAATATAATTTTTATGTGTATGACTTTATAGTATTTGAAATATTATGAATGCACATGATTTTGTATACTTTTTGGTTAATATTAAAAATATTTTGACTTAGTTAAAATATGATTTTTATGTGTATGATTTTATAGTATTTGCAATATTATGACTGAAAATGAAATATAACTAAATGGTGTATATGAAATAGGGTGTAAATAGATTTAAATATAATATAATTGTTCATTCATAAATGACGTATTTACACCCGATTTTTATTAAAACAGGGTGTAATTAAGAACGTATCTACACCCGATTTTAGTTAAAACAGGGTGTAATTAAAACGTAATTACCCTCAACTAAACCCGATTTTTATTAAAACAGGGTGTAATTAAAACGGAAATACGCTCAATTACACCCAATTTTTACTAAAACAGGGTGTAATTAAAACGTAATTACGCCCAATTACACCCGATTTTTATTAAAACAGGGTGTAATTAAAAACGTAGTTACGCCCAATTACACCCGATTTTTATTAAAACAGGGTGTAATTAAAAACATAATTACACCCGATTTTTATTAAAATAGGGTGTAATTAAAAACGTAATTACGCCCAATTACACCCGATTTTTGTTAATAACTAAATATAGTAGACACAAATTATAGCATATTGTAATATTACAGAGTAATCAAGAATAATTAGAACGGTGTACCTTTTAGAATTGGGAGACCTTTTGAATTGAGACACCGTCAAAGAGAATGAGTATGAGAGGATTACTACCCTCATTGCCGTTTAGGGTTTTCACAGTATGTTAATCGTCTAATGGGGCAACGCTTAAATAACTAAACGGTTGAGGGCAGAGAGCTCTCATTGGGCTTTGTGCCTGAATGGACCGTGGTGGGTTGGACCATTCAGTTAAGCCCAATGAGAGGTCTCTGCCCTCAATCGTTTAGTTATTTAAGCGTTGCCCCATTAGACGATTAACATACTGTGAAAACCCTAAACGGCAAGGAGGGTAGTAATCCTCTCATACTCATTCTCTTTGACGGTGTCTCAATTCAAAAGGTCTCCCAATTCTAAAAGGTACACCGTTCTAATTGTTCTTGATTACTCTGTAATATTACAATATGCTATAATTTGTGTCTACTATATTTAGTTATATCTATCAATTGGTATCAGAGCCTGTTAGATACATTTTATAGTTATTGTTTGACGTTGTTATTGTTGAGAATACATTTGTTATTTGGTTAAATAATATGAACAGTAATAAGTAATAACCTATGCAATTGGTCGATGGAATCATGAATACATGGTAGTGTTTTATTACATGGCTGTGTTTTATTCTACAAAAGGATTAATTTTTTGTAGCTTTGTTCATCCATCAAATTGATGATCGCGTTTGTATAAATTGATAATCTTTTTATGAAATCATAAATCTTAAAAGTTTTTTTTTTGGTTAGAGAACATGTTTACCAGAAATATATTTTAAAACTGGACCAATAAAACGGTTTATTGCTACCCTGATTCAACATGTTCTAATTAAAATAGAAAAGCAACAGCAATGGATATATAACCACCATGTTGTGTTGGTGGATGATCCGCAATTTCTCAAATTATATAAGGGTTTGATTCTCATATTTTTATTTTCTACTGTGACATATAATTCTGTCATTATCACCCTAAAATTATGATAATTTTCCTGATATTTTGTTAAATAAGACTAAAAGTTTTGACTTGATTTAACTTTAAAATTGGAAGGGGTTGTGACGGCACATACTATCATGTGTTTTATAATCTATCTATTCTTTAAATGTTCTTAAAGTTGTGTGTTAATGAGGGAAATAATCCTTGCTTGTTAAATAAATATCCCTAACTCATGCATAATAGGTAGAGAAATAAGCTAATTCCATACTCAATCTGATATTGACATATATTTTAATTATATGGTTAGATTTTTATAGACAATAATATTTGCGAAAAATCTTAATAAAATAAAATTATCTGGAGAAATTTGTCAATTTGTTTTTACTGACTTTATAGTTATTGTGTAGATCATATATTAATGGTTGATTTTGGTTTTCTGATAATCAAATCGATTGTGTTTGGAATTATAATTAGCCAAGGCGATTTAAAGTTAATGCATGTGATTATTTATTTATTTTTAATTTAATTGATTCTAAAATATGATCTATTACTACAGTCTTTTGTTTTATTATAATGGTTTATGTTGTTTTATATTGACCATTTGAAAAGACATTGTAAATTATAAAGTCATCAATACTCATGAACTATATTTGCGAGGTTAGTCGTAATTTAATTATAATATAATTTTAATCTCTTGTGATTAATTATATAATTGCATATAAGGAGAAATCATTTTAATATTGTCCACTCCTTTTGAAAAATTATAAATAAAAAAATATGCATTTATATAATATTAATTTTCCAGAATATTTTGAATTAAAAACACCATTAATTTGTATAATTATAACTTCACCTATCGTGGATACAATTATACAAATTTTCTTATTATAACTTATAAAATTTTGTGCTAATTTTAGCATAACTTTTAAAAGTAATTCTAAATCCGCGTATTATATCGTGATGAAAAAAAAAGTTAGCAACATTACTGAATCAATTTATACGGTATTGATATGATAAATATATTATATTAATTTTTATAAATAATTCTAATATTAATAATGTGTAGTGTATATTTCATATTTATCTGACAGTTATATATCTTTTTCTTACTTATGTGTAAATGAAATTGATTTTAATTATATTATAATAAATAAAATTTTTATAAATTTTATTTATGAAATAAAACTATGATTTGTTGCTAATTTATGAATCATTTGAGATGACATTGGGATATCTTATAAATCATCAAAGTTTAATGGTTCTTCGGACAAGGATGAATGACATGATAAATGAGATAATCTCTTCGAAATTTTTGAGGTTAGTTGTAATTTGATTATGATTTTAAATATCTTATGACATATTATATATTTGTATATAAGGAGAAATTTGTTTATATTATTTTGTACTCCTTTGAAAATTATAAAATGTTCAATTATACAAATTTTCCTATTTTAAATAAAATATAATCAATCTTAATTTGCATGATTGTAACTCACCTATCGTGGGTACAGTTGTACAAATTTTGTTTTCTAAAATAATTAAAATTATTTTAATTTTAATTATAATAAATATTATATTTATTATATTTATATCCTATTGGATTTGTTATTATTAATATAATTTATTTTATTCAATATACTTGTGATTTATGATTATGTAAGTTATGATTCGAATATCCTATCGGTATTAGAATTTTGGTGACATAATATTTGTACATTGTTGTTATATTTCCCTTTTTAAGACATGTAATATTTTAATTTTATGAAATCCAATACATTATTTTAAATATTTTTTATTAAAATCGATTTCAATTCTCTATGTATTATGTAAGTGATTGACATACCCTATCGGTGTGACATTACTTGACATGATCATTGTGTGATAGAGAAAATAGTTGAATATTTGTTTAAAGTTTTTTTAAATTTTTTTAGTTAATAATTCAACTATTATTCTCTATCAAGTGGGAGAATTTAACATGTCAATTGTATAGAAATGAGAAATAAATATTATTTATTTAACATAATATTATTTTATGGAGACTTATATTGAGGATAGTGTAGTCTTGTGTTATTGAAGGAAATTTACGACTACTTGTGTTGTATCCTCAAAATATTAATTGAATTAAAGTCTTATATTTTCCGCTGCGTATAACATATTATGTTTCTCAAATGTGTGTAGTTATATTTGTAGCATTTGAGTTTTGAGTGAATTATTAAGATGTTGTATATAATCCTATATTTAAAATTATATGGATTTGATGTCACTCAAATGATGGTAAACCTTTTATATGACCATCATATTGTTTCATGTGAAATTATATCTATAATGATATATTTTGTTTATGTGCAAAATATGTGGTTGAGTTTGTAAAACTCAAGTGATGATATATTATACAACCACTTCTCTGTATAGTTTTGCACTAAAAGTAAAATTAGTATCCCATTGAATAATCAGAGTATTTAATATTAGTGGGTTCTGATAAATGTATATCCATTGTTATATTGGATCAGTGGGAGTGCATGTTTATACAAAATAATATAATCGAAAAGAAAAAGAAATAGATTATTGTTCTCATATTGTCATATATTCTTTTATGCAATATAAAATATGACATATTCTAAAAAGACTTCAAAATGTACAATAACTCTAAGAAGTCTTATTCTAGTATACTGAGATATATATTATTCTCTTAATCTCAAGAAACATCATAATTGGATGTTTGGGTCGATATTTAAAAAAACTTTAATTTATTTTTATTTTAATTTTGTTTTTAATTGGATTCATGGGGTGGTTGAGATTATGAAGGAGAGAGAAAATTCTTAATTTATTTTTTAATTAATTAAAATTATGTGATTGGTTGTGTGTAAAACAAATTCTTAGGTCCGTGTCCACCTAAGAATTTTCCTTTACTGACATGCTTTTTTGTGTGCAAAAGATTAATATGCTATTGCAAGATCTAATCAACGGAAAATTTTTAATTCTAACAAAATCTTAGTTATGCTACGAGTCTCCAAATTTATACTCTACCAAAGTTCTTGTTCACATCAGATTAATTTTCATGCAACATTTGGAACATTTAGCTTTACTTGGACCTATTTTCTTCATCAGTAATTGTAGTATGTAGACTTTTTGAATGAGTTTTTCTATAATTTCTTCAAAGCATTTGTTTTGTTATTTGTGGGATTGCTACTTTCATGTCACTCGTTTATTCATTTCTGGCTGTACATTTTGTATTTCCTCATTTATAGATTTGTGGTGCTCTACTTTTTTTTCTCTCCCTTTTTTACTGTCTTGTAATACTAGACTTTGTTGGCTTGGTTAACAATTTTGTATATAGAGGTCTACCTTTATACCGAACTGTAACTAAAAAACAGAGTGTGAGGTGAACCTGTTATGTTATTCTAGAAAATAAATGCAGACTAAATTAATATAAATCAACATAACTTACTTTTGGATAAAAATTAAGAGGATGAAATTTGTTATTGGAAACTGATAGGTATATTGGTTTAAGAATGGTACATTTGAACCGATTAAAGTTTTGTTCCTCCATGGAGTGTTTTACCTCCCGCCCTGTTCGCCTTCGGCTTAAATGCTTTGAGAATTTGAGTCTTATGATTAGGAGATCCACTGCAAGGTTTGAGGCCACAAACTTTACCTCACAAGCCTGTATTATTTCTCAACACTTCAATTGTGATGGAGTAATATCTTGAAAGATACGTGAATTTAATTGAGGAAAGATATTATTTCTGGAACACAAATGGAGGTGCAGACTAATTGTTTTGTTTGTTTTCCGGGTTAGTTTAGAGGAAGTTTAAAACCCCCGCAATTTGTAGGGACTAAAATTGCAGGGTCGCATATTTATAAGGACCCCAGACATATTTAACCCTTTAAAATAAGATAGTCACTCCCCAACAATATTAGAATATATTGAAGTTGCTACAAATTTCTAGAATATTCCTAAACATAATATGTATGAAAATGGTAGAATATCCTAGAACCATAATATGTATGAATAGGGTAGAATAATCTAGAATTATAAGTGTATGTAAAATATAGAATAACCTAGAATCATCATGATACTAATCTATCATGAGAATTCTAGAAAGAACTAAAGAGATGTAGAAATATTCACCACCATTGAGAGGTTGGTGACTTGAGCCTATAAATAGGCAAATGGTATCTTGTAATTAATAATCCAAGAAATCAATGACATAGCCTTCTTTCTAAACAACTCTCTAAAACTATCTTTTTATCAACTATCAAATAATCAACCTCAAACAGTGGCATCAGAGCTACGTTCGGTCATACATTGGGCGTAGTTATATTACCTACCTAACATTCCAAAATCCTCCCAACTACTTCAAAAATTTCCTTTGTAATATTAACCCACTTCAAAAACAATTTCTAAGCTATGGATAACACCACTCAATCATCATCTATTTCTGTCCCTATTTTCAATGGTGAAAATTATGATTTCTGGCGTGTTAAAATGGAAACATATTTTTCATCTCAAGATATATGGGACATAGTAGAAGAAGGCTTCACTGTTCCCGCGGATACTTCAACTCTTAATGCAACTCAAGAAAAGGAGTTGAAGAAAAATAAACAGAAAAATTCAAAGGCGTTGTTCACCTTGCAACAAGCCGTGACTGATGCAATTTTTCCAAGAATTATGGGAGCTAAGACTGCCAAAGATGCGTGGAACACATTGAAGGAGGAGTTTCAAGGAAGTGATAAGGTACGTGCTGTTAAACTTCAATCTCTAAGAAGAGATTTTGAGCTATTGAAGATGAAGGATTTTGAGACAGTTAAAGATTACTATTCTAAAGTCAAAGAAATAGTTAATCAAATGAGAGCTTTTGGGGATGATATTCTTGACAAGAAAATTGTTGAGAAAATTCTAATTACTATGCCCCCAAAGTTTGACCCAATCGTGACAACGATTGAGGAAACCAAAGATTTGTCCACTCTATCAGTGACAGAACTGGTGGGCTCTCTTGAAGCATATGAGCAAAGATTGAATAGGCATAAAGAAGATACACTTGAAAATGCCTTCCAATCAAAGCTCAAATTTCGGCCCCAAAATAAAGAAGATGAAGGAAAGAAGAGTTATGGAGAGACTTCTAGAAGAAGAGAAGCTTCTAGAAATTTCTTTAAGAACAAGCCAGATAAAAATACTCCGTGCAATATATGCAAAAGACCAGACCACGCAGAGAAAAATTGTTGGTACCGTAATATGCCACAATGCAACCATTGCAAGAAGTTTGGACACATAGAGAAAAATTGCCGCAACAAAGATAGGCATCAAGCTAATATTGCAGAGGAGCATGATCAAGAACAATGTATGTTCTATGCCACTCAAGACTCAATGAAAGAAAAAGGAGGAAGCTGGTACTTGGATAGTGGATGTAGCAATCACATGGCCAAGGATGAGACTATTTTCAAAAGCATTGACGAGTCTGTCAAAGTGAAAGTCCGACTGGGAAATGGTAGTGTGGTTGAATCAAAAGGAAAAGGAACTATCATGGTGGAGACTGATAAAGGTACGCGACTCATCCATGATGTCTTACTAGTTCCCAGCCTAAAAGAAAATCTTCTAAGCATTGGTCAAATGATGGAGAGAGGCTATACACTTCACTTTGAAGGAGGTGTATGCAAAATATTAGACAACAAAAATAAAAGGGCCGAGATTGCCCAAGTGAAGATGAATAAGATCAATAGAAGCTTCCCGCTAAATTTAAAATATGCAACTAACATTGCCATGAAAGTACAAGTTGATGATTCATGGCTCTGGCATCGAAGATTTGGCCACTTCAACACACATGCCTTGAAGCAGTTACATGAGAAGAACATGATGAGAGATCTTCCAAGCATAAAGGAAAACAATGAAGTGTGCGAAGGGTGTCTCCTTGGTAAGCAACACAGATTTCCATTTTCAACAACTGGAGCATGGAGAGCGAAAGACCTGTTGGAGCTGATACATACCGACGTATGTGGACCGATGAGGACGCCATCACATGAGAACAACAGGTACTTTATACTCTTCATTGACGACTTCTCTAGAATGACATGGGTCTATTTCCTAAAAGAAAAATCAGAAGTCTTTGGAGTATTCAAAAAGTTCAAGGCCCTTGCGGAAAATCAAAGTGGAAAACGGATAAAAGTACTAAGAAGTGATCGCGGCAAAGAGTATACCTCTCGCGAGTTTGACAGATTTTGTGCGGATGAAGGCATAGAGCGACAACTTACAGTCGCATATTCACCTCAACAAAATGGTGTGTCCGAGAGGAAGAATCGCACAGTTATGGAGATGGCTAGATCGATGCTCAAGGAGAAGGGAATGCCTAACACATTCTGGGCTGAAGCGGTCTACACTGCTGTTTACATACTCAATAGATGTCCAACTAAGGCAGTACAAGATAAGACTCCAATTGAAGCCTGGAGCGGGAAGAAGCCATCAGCAAAGCACCTAAGGGTCTTTGGATCTATATGCTACATTCATATTCCAGACGTGAAGAGGCATAAGCTTGAAGACAAGACTATACGAGGCATCTTCCTGGGGTATAGCACAATCTCTAAGGGCTACCGTGTCTATAACTTGCAAACTAAAAAACTCGTCATCAGTCGAGATGTTGAAGTTGATGAGAATGCTTCTTGGAATTGGGATGAAGAAAAAGTGGAGAAGAAAATCCTTATACCAATTCAACTACCTTAAGAAGAACCCGAGGACGAAGAACCTGAGGAAGAAGAATCAGGTGAACCTCTTTCGCCTCCACCACAACAACAAGAACAAGAACTATCATCACCAGAGTATACTCCAAGACGAGTAAGATCCTTGGTGGACATATATGAAACCTGTAACATGGCCATACTTGAACCTGGAAGTTTTGAAGAAGCGTCAAAGCAGGAAGTATGGGTCAAGGCAATGGAAGAAGATATAAAGATGATCGAGAAAAACAACACATGGGAGTTAGTAAATCGTCCCCATGGAAAAGATATCATTGGGGTTAAGTGGGTCTATAAGACAAAGCTCAACCCTGATGGCACCATACAGAAACACAAGGCGAGGCTAGTAGCTAAGGGTTACTCACAACAACCTGGGATTGACTACAATGAGACATTTGCACCAGTAGCTCGTCTTGATACCATAAGAGCTCTAATAGCTCTTGCAGCACAAAAAGGATGGAGTATCCATCAACTAGATGTCAAATCTGCCTTCCTTAATGGCGTACTTGAAGAAGAGATCTATGTGGAGCAGCCACGAGGATTCATATCCGAAGGTGAAGAAAGCAAAGTGTTAAGACTAAGAAAAGCACTCTACGGTTTGAAGCAAGCACCTCGAGCATGGTATAGCAAAATTGATCAATATTTCATGGATCGAGGATTCAGGAGGAGCAAGAGTGAGCCTACACTTTACATCAAGTCCCAAGGTCAGTACACTCTCTTACTCTCTCTATATGTAGATGACCTTATCTATACGGGAAACAATACTAAGATGATGATGGAGTTTAAAGAAGACATGATGAAGACCTTTGAGATGACCGACCTTGGTTTGATGAGTTACTTCCTCGGTATAGAGGTAAGTCAGAGAAATGAAGGGATATTCATCTCACAAAAGAAATACACAGAAGGCTTACTTAAGAAATTCAAGATGTACGGTTGCAAACCTGTCGCTACTCCACTTATAAAAAATGAGAAACTACAAAAGAATGATGGAGCACCAGAAGCTGATGCATCCAAATACAGAAGTCTAATTGGAAGTCTCCTATATTTAACAGCTACACGGCCAGATATAATGTATGCTACAAGTCTTTTATCAAGATTCATGCAAAGCCCAAGTCAAATACACTTTGGAGCAGGAAAAAGAATTTTGAGGTATCTTCAAGGAACAAAAGAGTTCGGTATATGGTACACTAACGAATCCAACTCAGGATTACTTGGCTACACCAACAGTGATTGGGCAGGTTCGCTAGATGACATGAAGAGCACCTCTGGCTATGCTTTCTCTCTAGGATCAGGAATATTTTCTTGGGCGTCAAAGAAGCAAGCTACAGTTGCACAATCAACAGCAGAAGCAGAGTACGTGGCAGCTGCTGAAGCAACGAGTCAAGCTATATGGCTTCGCAGGATACCCGAAGACATGGGAGAAAAACAAGATGAGCCTACTAAGATCAACTGTGACAACAAATCAGCAATTGCAATAGCAAAAAATCCAGTGCATCACAGCAGAACAAAACACATAGCAATCAAGTATCACTTTATCAGAGAAGCTGAAGCAACTAAAGAGATCAGACTCGACTACTGCAGGATAGAAGATCAAATTGCAGACATATTCACGAAAGCGTTGCCGAGACCAAAATTTGAAGATCTACGAGCTATGCTTGGAGTCAAAGAAATTTGTATCAAGGAGGAGTATTGAAGTTGCTACAAATTTCTAAAATATTCCTAAACATAATATGTATGAAAATGGTAGAATATCCTAGAACCATAATATGTATGAATAGGGTAGAATAATCTAGAATTATAAGTGTATGTAAAATATAGAATAACCTAGAATCATCATGATACTAATCTATCATGAGAATTCTAGAAAGAACTAAAGAGATGTAGAAATATTCACCACCATTGAGAGGTTGGTGACTTGAGCCTATAAATAGGCAAATGGTATCTTGTATAATTAATAATCCAAGAAATCAATGACATAGCCTTCTTTCTAAACAACTCTCTAAAACTATCTTTTATCAACTATCAACTAATCAACCTCAAACAGAATAATTTCAATCCAAAATGACTTGCATCCAACACTAAATCCATTGTCCAATCTAATACATCATCAATAGACCAACAACAATTAAGTATGTAAAAAGTCAATATATCTAAAAAGATAAACGAATCAAAATGAAAATTGGCAATGTCTTTAAAAACTAATACAATAAAAGTAGAAAAAATATAATAATTATCTTGCATTAATCAATTAAAAGTTTACAGGTTGACGAGGCTCTTGTCACAGAAGCTAATTTCTTTAACATTTGGTGCTTAACATTTTCACTGATGAAAGAAGCACTCTTGATTGACATTCTCTTCATTACTTTCGAGTTCTGCATAATAAATTCAGCAAATTGAAGCCCACATTCTGTATATTTATAGCCTTTAAGCAAACATGTTCTCAGCTGTGTTGAAATACATGTCGGAACAATTTCTGGATCCTTCCAATTATCAACAACGTCTTTTTCATTATTCCAATAGTTCTGGACAAAATTCACGTACTTTTCATAAGATAGGTAAAAAAATGGTGAAGTATAAACAAAAGAGATTGATAGATACGAAACCTCGTTAATGGTGAGACTTTGAAGTTTGGGACAAATTTTTAGCATTTCTAGCAACCACAACCATTTGTCACAGTGATTAAGCGTAAGGATTAGCTCCATGCAGGTTACATTGTAATAATGATGACGACAGAAGCTGACAAGATCTAAGTCCTGTTGTGATTCACAAAAGTTAGAAATCAATCAGCCCTAATTTCTTTTCTCATAGAACAATATCATAGGTAAAGTAATAATAATAATCTTACAAGTTCTACATGTAGAACCTGAACCGTTGGCTGGCAAATCAAAGTGATGGATAACTTCGTACAAAAATGTGCATTGGTAATGCTTGCTCTAATTAGATTTGGTAAAATTGGAAATCTTTTCTGTACCGCCTTTTGAGCAAATGAAATATCCAGATTGTTTAGATTTAAATATTCTGCGTGTAGTTCCTCGAGAATGGGACAATAAAATAGAAGCATGAAGAGATTATCAATAGTTTCGAAAGCAATGAAAGATAAATGGAGAGTTTTGAGGAGAGGAAAATTACTTTAACTTTTTTCAAATGAAGAACAACTAGGGTCCTGCAACTGAAAATGCTAGGAGGTGAGTTAACCTGGAGGGACAGTTCAAGATTGAGGTTCTGGATTCTTCTCTGCGCAACCGCGTATACGAAACGGTTTATATCATGTGAGTGGCTTGTTGAAGCGTTTGAACATCTGAGGTGGAAGGATTGGACGGGTAGAGTGATGTCTCGTGAGAGAAAGACGGAGGACACAGAATTGCGCAAGGAGTTGAAGTTGGAGAAGTTTTGGGCGTCGAAGTTGAGAGTGAGAAGTGAGAGCCATAATGGGTTCCATCTTTTGGAGAGAGTGCTTGTTGTTGCAGCGAGTTTGGTTGGGAGGAATGAAAGAATGTGAGATATAACTTCATCTGAAAGGGAACTAATCCTATCTTCCATTGCAATCGATAATTATGAGCATATTTCAAACTGTCCAAACCCTAATTCCTATCGGTGATAAAGGATGCCGACCATCATTTACCTTGTGTCACGAACAAATAGTTCTTGTTTTAGGGTTAAAGTTTGATTAGAATATACATTTTAGATTTTTTTTTAAAATATAATTTAATAAAAAAAATCAACTCCTAATTAAATTTTAAAAATATTGTGATATAGATGTATTTAAAATTAATTTTATAAAATACATAAAATAATTAGTTAAAACACATAGAACGTATAAAATATTTATAAGTATTTTAAAGATAATTAATAAAACTTTTTGTCAATTTTTATTTAATAATTATAAATGATAAAATATATGACTATATATTTCACACATAAGAACTTTAAATATATTTTACGTCTTAGTATACTTTTTTTATATTTTATCTATTTATTATTTATTAAATTTTTAATATGAACTCATTTGTGTTATAACTTTTTAGTTTATAATATTTATAACAGTAAATTAAGGTGGTGTGTCATGTAATATACAATAATTCAGGTGGTGCTGTAACCGGTTAACACAGGAGTGTAACCGATTATCGGCGTCAAAATTGTTAATCGGTTAAAACTGTTAGTTGATTTTTTTAGCAGTTGTAATCGATTATAGATTTTGTGTAACTGGTTACATGTCCAAATTTTTTGTTTTTCTAGCTATTTTGATGAAGTATATCCCACTTAACTTATATATATATATATATATATATATATATATATATATATATATATATATATATATATATATATATATATATATATATATATTCAAGGGGGTATCAATAACGAATGTAAATATCAATTCTCTTTCTTAATGAATGTAAATATCAACTCTCTCTCTCTCTCTCTCTCTCTTAATTAATGTAAATATCATCTCTCTCTCCACTCTCTATAAAATGTGTTCTCTAACCTCTCTCTAAAAGGGCGTTAGGGCTTCATCGGAGCTGCAAATGAGTGGACGGCGGAATGATCTGGAGGAGGAGGGTTGGAAGGAAATCAGACGGCATCAGAGATTCGGAGGAGGAAATGCAAGATGGGACATTTTTCCTTTGGGAGGGAGAAACACAAATAAACGCGAAGGGGAGAGGAATTGATCTCAATCTACATTTCAAAATTCTCAGATTTCTATTATGCAAAGGATCTTTTCGATTTGTTTGGGTGTGTAGGGAAAGTAGTGGAGATCACCATCTCGCCAAGAAGAAACAAGATTGGTAAAAGATTCAGCTTTAATCGCTTCATAGATGCGGAGGCTGCAAGGATGTTAGCGGTTAGGCTGGATAACATACAAATAGTGGAAAAGAAGATTCATGCCAATCTACCAAGATTTCAGAGAGATGTGGTGGATAATAGAATGGGAAACAGGAGAGATCCTAAGGTGAAAGGGGGAAAAGAGGCCAAAATCTTTTATGGAGACAGAGGGGCTAATTATGGTTCTTTCACTTTCATAAGGGAGAACCGGAGTTACGCAAATGCTGTATCTAAAGAGAATGTTAGAGAGGTGTGTACGAAGAAGGAAGTCGAGGTGTTCTCTGTTTCATCCAAAGAAGAGAATCGATTAAGATTCAAAAAGGCTTATGTTGGTCAGGTTATTATTCCGGGTTCAACTTACAATATTCAAACCCATCTTGAAATGGAGGGGATGTTCATGATCAAGGTAACACCAATGGGGGGAAACGTTTTCTTGAAGAATTGGAGGAAGGTTTTATAGAGGATTTGATAGGAAAGGACGAAACATGGTGGAAGGACTGGTTTGTTGAAATTAAAAAATGGAGTGATATGGTGGTGGAAGATACAAGAGTGGTGTGCCTAAAAGTCTTTGGGATCCCGGCTCATGTTTTGACACCAGATTTCTTTGCGGCATTGGCGAATCATTTAGGGGTGTTCATTTGTGTAGACGAACACATGGCTAAAGGGGACTGCTTTGACGTTGCAAGAATTATGGTGCGAGTGGATATTGCTTTTACAGTTCTTGAGGTGTTCAAGATGGAAATCAACGGCAAGAAGTTCTCAGCACTTCTGAGGGAAGACAACTATGGATCTCCTAGAGCTTGCACATGTATTCTCACAACTCAAACCCCTGGCCCCGAGTCGTCGGACTCGGATGATTTTATGTCAAATGATATGCAGGTTGGGGAAGATGTGGGGGGTGATATGTCGGAGGACAGTATAGAAAAATATTATGAAACAATGTTTAAAGACAACCTTGATCTAGTAAAGAATAGTTTTTCTTTCGTAGAGGGAATTGAAGGGAAATGTAAAAACAAAACTGTGTCAGTTGCTGAAGAAGAATCGAGGAGCAGGGTTTTGGTGTTAACAGGGGGCGAAGAAGAAGAAGAAGAAGAACAATTCAGTCAGCATATCTATTTTGATGGTGTTGTGTTGAAGTTGAATAAAACAGGGCAGTCAGTGGTCTTGATGAATAGAAACGGGCTAGTGATCTTAACGGGCTGAGGAAAAGGCAAAACAATATAGGGCCAGATGGTTTTGTTAGTTTGAAGTTGGATAACCATAACAGTTATCAATTTGAGCAGTGTGGGAGTGACTCTTTCAATCTTAATTCTGGGCAGAACAATCAAATTGGAAGGATCGGTAGCTTTAATGAGGTAGGCGGTGGAGTGAGTGGTTTTTGTGAGGGTGCAGGCAGATTTGGTGATAAATTTTCTGAATTAAGAAGGGATTCGTCTTCTTCGAATCAAACAGTCGTGGGATGCAGCCTGGAGAGAGGGATGAAGGAAACCAAATTGATGAGTACTGAAGGAAAAAGAGTAGTTAAGAAGGTAAGATACAGAAATTTGAATGATTGGGGTGAAAAGGGCTGGACTACTAGATGGAGATGCTTGAATGGCAAGGGTGTGAGGAGGAAAGCAAGAAAGATAGTAGATACAAACAATTTGGGGGCAGCGGATGTTGTTTGTAGTGGATACAGTTCAATTTGCTATGGAGTCCATAAGGAAGAATCGGATATTCGTCGTAATAACGGGGGATTATGGGAATATTTGGACAGTAAAACTAACGGTAAATTGTTGTCGGAAATCGTAGCTTTGGGGTAGTGGATATGGAGGGAAGGGGAAATTTGGATAGGAGGTTAAGTCAAATGGAGAATGAAGGTGGTATAGGAAATGGGGTAGGGAGGAAGGATAAAAACGGGTTGAAATGATTATTGGAAGTTTGAACATAAGAGGGGGTGTTAGGGCGATTAAAAGGAGAAGGATAAGTGACTTAATAAAAATAGGTAAGGCGGATATCTTCTTCATACAAGAATCTAAAATCACCAACTTAAAGAAGGAAGTAGCTAAAAGTTTTTGGAGGTCCACGGGAATTGGGTATTCGTATTCAAACTCGGAGGGAATGTCGGGGGGTTTGATTATTTTATGGAAGGAGGGGAATTTGGAGGTTGTATGTAGCTTTAAAGGGGACGGCTTTTTGGGTGTTAAGATTGTTTGGAAGAGAGATTTGTATTACTTGATCAATATTTATTCATCATGCGATTTGAGTAAGAAGAAAAGGATATGGAGTGAATTGTTGGATTTAAAAAACATTTACAATGATGGGGAGTGGATAATGGGGGTAGATTTTAATGCTATAAAAGATAGTAAAGAAATGAAAGGGAGGTGGGTGGGTATGCACAACAATGAAGGGAGTTTGTTTTCGGAGTTTATTTCTAAAATTGGTTTGGTGGATATTCCTTGTAAGGGTAAAAAGTTCTCTTAGTATAGTGGGATGGAAAGTCGATGAGTATAATTGATTGATTTCTATTGTCGGACAAAGTAGTGAATAAATGGGGGGTGATTGGGCAACTAATTGGAGATAGAGACATTTCGGATCATTGTCCGATATGGATTATGAAGGATTACACTAATTGGGGTCCTAAACCTTTCAAATTTAATAATGAATGGTTTTCTATCAAATGTTTTGCTCCGTTTATGGAAAAAGAATGGAAAATTTTGAAATTGGAAGGGAGAGGTGATTTCGTTCTTAAAGAGAAACTTTTTCTTTTAAAGGACAAACTTAGAAGGTGGAACATAGAAGTTTTCGGGAAGTTCGATTTAGAGGTTGAAGAAGGGGTTAGTGATTTGAATGGGGTTGATGAGATATTGGAGATGGATCCCGATAGTTTGCTCGATGTGAACATGGAGAAGAGAAAGGAAGTGTCTTGCCGAATATGGAGGAATTTGAATATTAAAGAAAACATGCTTCTTCAAAAATCGAGATTGAAATGGATTAGAGAAGGAGATTCTAATAGTAGATTTTTTTATAATGTGTTAAAAGAAAATATGATGTTTAATCATCTTGGTCCTATTCAAGAGGAGGGAGGTTTGGTGGAGTCCGTGGAAGAAGTGAGGGGGGCGGTATTCAAGCACTTTAGTAGGAAGTTTGTTGAGACGGAGGCGGATAGGTCTTTGTTGGAAGGCATTTTCTTTATAAATATTAGTGTGGAGGAAGCTATGGACATCGAAAAACCTTTTAAGGAAAGTGAAATAAAGGACACAATTTGGGGATGTGGGGGAGATAAAAGTCCGGGTCCGGATGGGTACACGTTCTTGTTTATAAAGAATTGTCGGTCTTTTCTTAAAGAAGATTTTATCAAAATTTTCAATTACTTCTATTCCGGTAAGGTTCTTTCAAAGGCAATCACTTCCTCTTTTTTAACTTTGATTCCAAAGACAAAGAATCCTTTAGGTTTGGATGAGTATAGACCAATTTGTTTGGTGGGATGTATGTATAAAGTGGTGGCCAAACTCTTGGCGGGGAGGTTAAAAAAGGTGCTTAATTCGATCATATCTACTTGCCAAAGCGCTTTTGTATCCGGAAGACAATTGTTGGATGGTGTTATAGTGGCGAACGAAGTAGTGGATTATGCTAGAAAAGAAGCAAAGAATTGTTTACTTTTTAAAGTGGATTTTGAGAAGGCCTACGACAAAGTTAGTTGGAATTTTTTGAGGTATATGTTGAAAAGAATGGGGTTTGGTAGTAGGTGGATGGAGTGGATGGAATTATTAATTTTCAATAGAAAAATGTAGATCCTTGTCAACGGGAGTCCTACCAAAGAGTTTGATATTTGTAGAGGATTGAGACAAGGTGACCTGCTTTCACCTTTTCTCTATGTCATAGTGGCGGAAGGGCTAACGGGGCTTGTGAGAAAATCCATACAAGTTGGAGAGTTTGGAAGATTTGATATTAAAGGTTCTTGTTGGGTGGATATCCTTCAATTTGAGGATGATACTTTAATTGTGGGAGAAGGCACTTGGAAGCATGTTTGGCGATTAAAGCGGTTCTTAGAGATTTTGAACTTGTCTCGGGCCTTGGAATTAATTATCACAAGATTAAGTTGATTGGTATAAACAATAGCAATTCTTTTATGGAAGCGGCTACTTTTTTAATTTCTTGTAAAGTGGAGGAGAGCGACTTTCATTTTCTTGGTATCCCGATTGGTTTCGACCCTAGAAAAGAATCGACTTGGAATGCTTTATTAGTGAAGATGAAGAAGAGGTTGGGAGGTTGGTAGAATAGGTTCCTCAATTTGGGTGGAAGATTTACTCTTTTAAAATCCATTCTTAGTTCTTTAACTATTTTCACCATGTCTTTCTACAAAATGCCTCCGAAAGTGTTGAAAGAGTTTACTAGGATTCAAGGTAATTTCCTATGGGGTGGGTTGGAAGAAAAGAGGAGGATACATTGGGTAAGTTGGAATAAGATGAATCTTCCTTTTGAAAAATGTGGTTTGGGAGTTAAAAATATTTTGTTGTTCAATTTAGCTCTTCTTAACAAATGGAGGTGGAAGAGTCTTCAAGGAAGCGAGTCTCTTTGGTACAAAGTGTTGAAGGTAAGGTATGGAGATTTAAATTCTCTTGTTTATTATGGTGGTAATGGTATCAAAATCTCTTCATCTTCATCCTTTTCTTGTTGGTGGAGGGACATTGTGAATATTAGTAGGGGTTCTTAGAATGATCCGTTAGAAGAGTGTTGTAGATTGGACATACATAATGGTTTCAAAACTCCCTTTTGGGAAGTTAATTGGTTGGAGGATGTCATTTTGAAGGAGGCATATCCGGAGCTATATAAAGTGTCTTGTTTAAAAGGAGTGTTGGTTGCGGCGATGAGAGGATGGGGAGATGGAAAGTGGTTATGGGGTGATTTTGGGGTGTCATCGGATTTGGTGGAAACCGACTATTTGGAGACGCTTTTTTGGTTTAGGTCTCGGTTGGAAGCTTGGAGTAGGGATTGGTAAGGAAAATAAGGAGGAAATGATAAGGTAACATGGGCTTGGAATTCTGCTTCGGATTTTTCGGTTGCATCGTGTTACGAGTACTATGCTAAAACTTTAATCCCGTTTGGTCCTCCCAATATTTTTGACGATGCTTTTAAGTTCTTATGGAAATCGGAGGTACCGTTCAAAATTAAGGCTTTTGGTTGGAGACTCCTTCTCGACCGTCTTCCGACGAAGGATCTTTTGGTTATTAAAGGTATTTCTATTCCTCTTGATAAATTAAAATGAATTTTTTGTGATTATGAAGTAGAGAATAGGAACCTTTTTTTTTTGGTGTAGAGTGGTAAAGAACATTTGGTGTGAGATTGTTTTATGGGTAGGTAAAGTAAATAGATTAGAGGATAAGTGTTTATCAACTTTTATGGATTGGCATTTGTTCTTTCATAGAAAAAAGGTGAAAGAAGGAAAGGTAGATGTTGTTTGGCTCGCCACTTCTTGGACTTTATGGTTGGTTAGGAACGGGGTGTGTTTTCGGGAGGAGAGGTGGAACTTCAATGATACGGTATGGAACATAAAGATGTTGGTGTGGAAGTGGTCTTTTTGCGGGAAAATTACCCATTCCAATTACTCCTTTTACGAGTTTAGTAAAGATCCGCTATTATTTCTCTCGTAGTTTTAATTGGATGGTAATTTTCTTTTTTGCCGGGTTATGCCCGTTTCCTCGTGTAAACAGGTTGGAGAACCTTTAGTTCTCCCATATATAATATCTTGCTTACACAAAAAAATCATCTCTCTCTCTCCACTAATTTTTAACAAAACTCCCTTCGAGTCTAAGGTTAAATGTGTTTTTTGGAGTAATGTATTTTATATGAAACATTGTGAAACCGAAAACTTTATGCTGAGAAATACAAATTAAAGTAACCACCATTAGAGAATTACATGATTTAAAAACTTTGGACATATCAACATTAATGTTTGAAAAACTTACATGTGATAATGAATTGGAAAGACTCGCAACAAGTAAAGTCAATACTCATCTTTGGATTATGTTCTTTTGCGGATAGCATTTGGTGTAGGGTGTTGATTTGGTTAGAACCTTTTGAAGAGATGAATTTAGAGAAATTCAAGTATTTTTTCTTCTTTATTGAAAAGATTAAGGATGCATTGAAGAGGAAAGTAGCTGCTGTTATTTGGTTAGTTATAATATGGAGTATTTAGATGATTGTATGTCAGCTATTATATTTAGGTTGTGGATTTGGTTATCGACGTATAATCCTTTATTATCAAGTTGTGATTTTTATACTTGGAATACTCTTCCTTTCATTTATTTTGGGAGGTAGAGGTTTTCCGTTTTGTTTCTACGGTTGAATAGTCTTCTACTCGGCTTAATAGATATCTAGCCTATTAAAAAAAAAGTCAATACTAAAAAAAATGAAAGTAAGAGAAGATAAACATGACACTTCGTTGAAAGTCTCTTCTTTCAAAACTACAAAATTAGAGGAAAATGATGATAATACATACAAAGATTTTTCTAAAGAGAAAGAAACGAGTTTATTTCTTTAACTAAATTATATTTGATTATTTCTTACAATAATAATTAGATTAACGACTTATTTTTTATTCATGTAAAAATGTTATTAAAAAACTTAATTATAATAACATTGTGGTATTAAATCGAACAGCTCCTAAACCAGTCCCAAACATCCCATGGTTGATCCCCTACACTTATAAAATAGTCCCAACGAAATTGCATCATACAAATACATTTAAGAACATCAGCATGCAAGGATTATAGCAGAACAACATAGTTAGCATCATTGATTCATGATTTGCTCACAATCCCTAAACCCCAATTGAATTCCCACATGCAAAACCCCATGGTTGCTAACTAGGGACTCACCTTAGAGTTGGAGAAGATGATGACAGAGCTGAAAGCAAGATGATGATGACAAGAGCAAGATTGGGACAGAACTGGTTGCATGCAAGGATGAAGCTTGGACTGAGTTTTGGGACTCTTCTTCCTCTTCCTCTCTTTCCACACTTCTCTCCCTTTTCTTCTTTAACCAAAAATTCTGGTTTTAGAAAGAAAGAAGATGAGCAACCAAACATGCCCCATTTCTATTTAAGGGTGAAATTACTAATATGCCCCTCATATTGCTACTAATAGGTTAAGCTAGTCCCATAAACCAATTAGTAGAAATATATATACCATTGTCCAACATACAACTTTAAAAAAAAATAGATACAACAGCTAAATTAATATCCATTTTCCATCTCAAGTTTCCCAATTTAGAACAAACACTCAAACCAACACTGCACTCACAAAGGCCTTTCAAAATAAGATAGTCACTCCCCAACAATATTAGAATAATTTCAATCCCAAATGACATGCACCCAACACTAAATCCATTGTCCAAATCATAATATATCATCAATAGACCAGCCTAACACGATATGAAGCATGTTGTTTTCCATTAAAAGCATGTTGGTGTGTTCTAGTACTACTCTAATTTTGATATCAATTAAGAAAATTTCTTTAGCCACCTCCCTATGGGAGTCACCCCCAGCGAAAATCCCAAAATACCCCCGCTTCGGAAATGAACTTCCGAAGCGCTTTTTTTTCCAAAAAATTTCAACAATTCGGAAGTGCATCTCCGAAAACACCTCATGGGGGGTGTCTTCGGAGATGAACTTCCGAAAACGCCTCATGGGGGGTGTCTTCGGAAATGAACTTCCGAATTATGCAGAAACTGTGTTTTTTTTATGTTTTTTCTTAACAGTCTCGCATTTTAATTAAACGCAAACGCCAAATAAAATAAGCAACAGATAAACTGAAAATGCTAATATGATAAATCAAATCCAAATAATATATACAAGCCGAAAATAATAATAATACTGTGCGAAAGATACAATCTGAAATCAAAAAATAAATAAACCCGACCACTATTGGGTGTGCCTAACCCTCTCACCCTGGTGCCTCCTCTGCCGCCTGTACCCCGCCGCACGGCCCACATCAGTGACGATCATCTCCATCACGGCGACTGCCTCTAGACTTCCCTGATCAACGATACCTCGATCCAACGCGTCCCGCCCAAGCATCTCTATCCGCTGGCAGATCGGCATGAGATCAATGGCGTGGTCATCCTCGGTCTGCTGGTTCTCCAGGATCTCCTCGTGTGCTGGCCTAGGAGCGCCGGGAACGTCGGGTCTCAGCAGAGGACGGGACACTCGATAGAACCATGTGACGTAACCCTCCTCACTGTGCCAGTCCTGTGTGACCCGAGTGAGACGGTAGTCCTGCGGTACCACATGATGCTGCCAGTCCGCCCATATGGCAGTGAGCTGCACTCGGGTCACTGTGTCGGGAGCAGCCTCAAAGGGTGACTTGGGTATCCGCTGCATGAATCCGAACTGACGCATGCACCGCTCAGAGAGATACCGGACCATGATGCCGGTCCCGCATGCCAACCAGCCTGAATATAGAGCAATACCGTCAAAGGGGACAATCTGAGCGTAGTCAACGAACGGCCTCCAGGTGACGTCGTCGTGCATCGTACGGTCCAAGAACAAATGGTATGGTCCCACCGCATCGTTCCCCCTCTGGAGAGCGTATCTGGCGGCCCTGGGCATGGCGTCCACGTATGCAGGATCGTAGCGGAAGCCGTGGATGCGGGAGAAGTAGGAGATGATCCAGCTCTGAAACACAAACACGATAATGTATTAAAAATAAATACGAAACATAAATAAATAAATAAATATGATAATGTATTAAAATAAAACGTACCGTAAGTAGTGTGCAGGATCCGACCAACTGCCTCGTCCTCCAGTTGGAGGCCTCATTCAGCTTCTGGTAGAGGTATGCCAGAGTAGCTGCCCCCCAATTCCACTGGTGAACGGTATCCAGGTCCATGAAGTAGCGGAGGTAGGTCACGTCGACGTACCTTGCACTCTTGTCCACAAAGCATGCCTACCACATGCATGTACCAGCACCGGAGAGCGCAGCCGCGGTGATACTGTGTGAATAGCTCGTCACCCTCACCCTCAGCCTCGGCCGCCGCGTCCAGGTACGGTGCTCAAAATAGCAGCTCAGTGTGGTGAACCGGACATGAGGCTCAGATGTCGTGACGCACTCAAAGTGAGCAACCTCGTGCTCCATGCCCAAATAGAGCGTCATCCACTCAATGGCCTCGACCCTCTGGATCTTGGAGTGGTGCAACAGCGGCCCCCTAATCGGCAGGTGGAGAAGACACTAATAGAGTTTATTCAAATGGATCTAAAACTTGAAAAAACAATGATAAACTTACCAATTAGTGTTTGATGATGAGTTTGGTTGAGTTTGGAAGAAGAGTTTGGCAACCTCTGATACTTCACACTTGCTTTTGCAGAATTTTTGCAGAGAGTTTGAGTTTGGAAGAAGATTAGGGTAAATGGTTTGGGGGAGGGGGGCTGTTTTGCTTAATCTGCAAAACGCGCATTATTTCGGAAGTTCATTTCCGAAATGCTGTTTTCGGAAATGAACTTCCGAAACAAGACAATTTTTTCAAAAAAAAAGGCGCTTTCGGAGATGCATCTCCGAAAACACTTTTTTCTTGTATTTCAGAAATGCATTTCCGAAGTCAGGGGTAATTTGGGTTTTTCACCAGAGGTGGACTAGAAGGTTGGGAGGTGGCCAAAGAAATTTCCATCAATTAATCCTTCACACAAGTCCACATCCACAACAATTAAGTAATGCATAAAAAGTCAATATAGTTAAAAAAATAAAGGCAAAATACCTTTGGGTTCCTTAACTTTACCTCGGGTGACAATTTGGTCACTTAATTTTTAAAAAGACCAATGTAGTATCTAATTCTCACAAACGCCGTTTATGTTTGCATATGTGGCATCCGACGTGGCTTGTGACATGTCATATGTTCATACAAATTCATCAAAATTTCAAAAAACATTCCTCAACCAAGAATCGAACCGAACTTGAGACTTCTATCAAAAAGAGGGAATGCCTCCACAAACTAGGCTATTGTCCATTTATTAAATTAAGAAAATTTCTTCACCCACCTCCTAACCTTCTTGCTCACCCCTGGTGAATTTACAACACTACCCCTTGTTTCGGAAATTCATTTCCGAAAAGGTATTTTTTTTTTAAAAAGGTGTTTTCGGAAATATATCTCCGAAAACGTGTTTTTTTTAATATAAAATATTGATTTCGGAGATGCATCTCCAAATAAAGTTACATTTTTAGAAAATGTGGTGTTTCGGAAGTTCATCTCCGAACGCACCCCCCATGATGGAATTCGGAAATGAACCTCCGAATATATGTCTGGACAGAAGAAAAATGACTAACAACAACGATTCGCTTTATTTAATCGGGTGAAGATTACAACGATAATATTACTGAAAATTAAAGTTACATATTGTTGAACACGGGTAGGTGGGGATGAGTCAACATTTTGATTACGTCGCCCGCCGATCTTTGAAGTTTCGCGTCCAACTCGATCGGGCCTTTCGAAGAAAATCGGTCGAACGTTGTCCACAAAACTGCTAAATCTTCGTCGTTCTTGATCTCAAAAGGTGTGAACTTAATGCCTCCCTCGTCGTTAAGCGATGGCGAGCGGTACTCGAGCTTGACAACCTTTCGATTCTCGGGATAGCGCAAAAGCGTGTTGAGCGACGGTATCAACTCCGCAAACGGCGTGTCGCGCGAGAAGCGAAATTGGAACGGCATCGGGTAGCCGGTTTTAAAGTAGACGAATGCTAGGTGGGGGTAGGTTTGTGTCATTTGTGTTTTGTGGTGTGAAGAGGATGAAGAAGATTGTGTGGTATTTATAGACTTATTGGAGCATTGATGACCCAACAAATCTTATCCTACATCAGGGGACATTTCGGAAATGAACTTCCGAAAATAGGCTCCAGACATGTATATTTCGGAAGTTTGTAACACCCTTCTAAACCCCGCGGAAATTAACATTAAAATCAGAGTAAAACATGAAGAAGAGTATTACAACGCCAACAAAATAAACAATATTCATGTCATGCCATAAAGGAACGATAAACCAAAAATTATTCAGGTAGAATGTTAACACAGCGGAATATTCTTAACAACTGAATAATCAAACATCTGGAGTCGAAGACTCATAATTCAACCATAAACATAAACAAAACAGAAGTCTATCAGCCAATTAACGTTCCTGGTGTTACACGACCAGAGCATGACACAGACCCAACTGACTCTAACGAACTACTTGACGAGCTAATCCTCACCAAGTACACGAGCTACTCCTCAATCTGAAAAATAACAACAGTAAGGGTGAGTTTCATTCGCATTAACAAATGTTATAGGTATATAAACAATACAACTTCATCCATACATTATTCACCCAAAATCAATTATATTCAGATAATATAGCAACATTCGTACCAAAATACACACAAATTATAACATTGGACAACTTCCATTCATGTTACAATTATACACAACAACCTAATGCAATGCAACTAAATGCATGTGGTACCAAACATGGGATAACCCATCTCACCGATCCACCACCATAAAGATTCGGCTACTTCTCTCACCAATTCCACACAATGGGAATTAGCTACCGATGTCCCACCACCATAAGGGATACAGCCCACAACATGATTATGAAATGCATGCATCACATACCGCATGCTAATCATCAACACCAAACAACTGAACAATCATAATCATCAACCAATGCAATAACAATATAAACCACCACAACCAATTAAATCAAGTGTATAAATTAAATTCGAGTCACAACTCAAACACTATTTTATTGCATATATCCCTGAATTAGCCTCACTATGTTCGAAACGGCACATCAAACAGACTAACGGTTAAAAAGTTATACATCGTTAAACTTTAACAAAAATTCCAAACAGCACAGCACGCGGCGCCAACATCCACACGCGGCGCGAAGCGAGGAAAAAGTTACGCCTTCGCGGCGCCAACACCTACACGCGGCGCGACCTGTGCGTATCAAAACATCCTGACATTCAGCCCACCTGTTCGCGGCGCCACCCTGTGCACGCGGCGCGAACCGGAGATTTCAGAAACCCCAACCTGCAGAAAACAGCATTCTGTACCTCCCAAATACTCTCAAATCATACCAGTACGAATTTCAGAAAAATAAATCACACATACGACATAAATTGCACGTTTACACATACTTCTAATCATGTTTAACATCATTATTCATCACCAATCATCATTCACAACCTAAATTGAATTAAGGTTCTATAAACCCCAAAACCCCAAACCCGACATACAATCCAATTCGGAATCCTAACATACGAACTCTATTGAATCATTCATACAACCCATAATAGAGGTTAATGAGAAGAATCCCCCCTTACCTTAGCTAAATTCTTGAATTGGTTCCTCTTCCTCTTTGGCTCTCCTTCACGCTCTTCAGTTCCTCTTCTCACAGCTTCTGGTTTCCACGTTCTAATTTTTCCCTTCTCTTCTTGTTTTCCTTTATTTTATGAAAAACATAAAATTAGAAATGGGCTCTTACACAATTACACCCCCACTTTACTAATTCCACCGCATGGCCCAATGACTTAACATTTCATTATTTTTCCCATAATTCAACAAAATGTTAATTTCTCATAATTAATTTAAAACTTGATTAAATTAATTAAATAAGAATTTTCGGGATGTTACAACTCTCCCCCACTAAAGAGTTTTCGTCCTCGAAAACATACCTCAAGCAAATAGTTCCGGATAGGAATCTTTCATATGGCTTTCTAACTCCCAGGTGACGTTTCCATCAGCTGGTCCTCCCCAAGCTACTCTGACTAAAGCTATTTCCTTGCCCCGCAATTGCTTCAGTCTTCTATCTTCGATCCTCACAGGTAACGTTTCAACCGTTAAGTTGTCTTTAACCTGCACATCATCCACTTGGATCACGTGGGACGGATCCGAAATGTATTTCCTCAATTGAGACACATGAAATACATCATGCAAGTTGGCAAGCATTGGCGGTAACGCAATACGATATGCCACTTCTCCCACTCTTTCCGAAATTTGGAATGGTCCAATAAAACGCGGAGTCAACTTCTTTGACTTCAAAGCTCGACCAATACCCGTCATAGGAGTAACCTTCATAAACACATGATCTCCCTCTTGAAACTCAAGTGTCTTCCTCCTTTTATCATAATAGCTCTTTTGACGACTCTGAGAAGCTTTCATCTTCTCTTGAATCATCTTAATCTTCTCTGTAGTCTGTTGTACAATTTCTGGTCCAATCACAGCACTCTCACCAGCTTCGTACCAACACAATGGGGTTCTACATCTCCTACCATACAATGCCTCAAACGGAGCCATACCTATACTCGAATGAAAACTGTTGTTGTAGGTAAATTCAATCAAAGGCAGATAACTATCCCAAGCACCTCCTTTTTCTAACACACAAGCACGTAACAAGTCTTCTAACGACTGAATTGTCCTTTCAGTCTGTCCATCCGTCTGCGGATGATAAGCAGAACTTAGTCTCAGCTTAGTACCCAAGGCCTTCTGCAAACCCTCCCAGAACTTCGACGTAAATCTTGGATCTCTATCTGACACGATACTCGAAGGAATACCATGTAGACTAACTATCTTCTCAATATACAATTGAGCCAACTTTTCCATCGGATAATCCATTCTTATTGGTATAAAATGTGCAGACTTCGTCAATCTGTCTACCACGACCCAGATAGCTTCACAATTCTTAACAGTTCTCGGCAAACCCGAAACAAAATCCATTGATATGCTATCCCATTTCCACTCAGGAATAAACATCGGTTGCATAAATCCAGATGGCTTCTGATGTTCAACCTTTGACTTCTGACAAGTCAAACAAGAATACACAAACTCGGCAATTTCTTTCTTCATTCCAGGCCACCAAAACAGCTTTTTCAAGTCATGATACATCTTGGTAGCACCAGGATGAATACTTAATCCACTACGGTGTCCTTCTTCGAGAATACTCTTCCTCAATTCAGAAACATTAGGAACACAAACACGGTTACCAAACCTGATAATACCATTCTCGTCGATTCTGAATTCACCTCCCTTGCCTTGGTTAATCAGAGTCAACTTGTCCACCAATTCTACATCAGCTTTCTGACCTTCTCGAATTTCTTCCAGAATACCACTAGTCAGCTTCAGCATTCCCAACTTAACACTGACAGGAGTGTCTTCGCATACTAAACTCAAATCTCGGAATTGTTCAATTAAATCCAATTCTCTTACCATCAGCATAGACATATGCAAGGACTTCCTACTCAAAGCATCGGCAACCACGTTTGCTTTACCCGGATGGTAATTCAGCCCAAAATCATAATCCTTAAGGAACTCTAACCACCTCCTTTGCCTCATATTCAGCTCTTTTTGATCAAAGAGATACTTCAGACTCTTGTGATCACTAAACACTTCAAACCTCGAACCATACAGATAATGTCTCCACAACTTCAACACAAATACCACTGCTGCCAATTCTAAGTCATGAGTCGGATAGTTTCTCTCATGCACTTTGAGTTGTCTCGACGCATAAGCGACTACCTGTTGATTCTGCATTAGTACACCTCCTAGTCCCAACAACGAAGCATCACAATATACCACAAAAGATTCCGTCGGATTCGGCAAAATCAAGATCGGCGCACTAGTCAACCTCTTCTTCAACTCTTGGAATCCTTCTTCACATTTCGAATCCCAGATGAATGCTTGACCCTTCCTAGTCAACTTAGTTAACGGCAACGCTAACTTTGAAAAACCTTCAATGAACTTTCTATAGTAACCCGCCAGACCAAGGAAACTACGGATTTCAGAAACTGACTTCGGAGCTTCCCATTGAGACACTGCTTCTACTTTCGTTGGGTCAACGGCAATACCATCTTTAGAAATTACATGTCCAAGAAAGCTTACTTCACTTAGCCAGAACTCACACTTTGACAGTTTCGCATAAAGTTTCTTTTCCTTCAGTAGTTCTAATACCACTCTTAGATGCTCTGCATGTTCTTCTTCACTCTTAGAATATATTAGAATATCATCGATAAATACCACCACAAACTGATCCAGGTAAGGATGAAAGATCCTATTCATATATTCCATGAAAACTCTCGGTGCATTAGTTACTCCAAATGGCATCACTGTATATTCGTAATGGCCACACCTTGTTCTAAATGCCGTTTTCTGAATATCGTCCGTCTTCACCCGAATCTGATGATATCCCGACCTCAAGTCAATTTTGCTGAACACACTCGCACCAACCAATTGATCCATCAAATCATCAATCCTCGGTAATGGATACCGATTCTTGATAGTAACTTTATTCAGCTGTCTATAATCCACACACAATCTCATAGAACCTTCTTTCTTCTTTACCAACAACACCGGCGCACCCCACGGCGACACACTAGGACGAATGAATTCTTTTTCCAGTAACTCTTCTAGCTGACTCTTCAACTCTGCTAGCTCAGATGCCGACATACGATACGGCGCCATCGACACCGGACTAGTTCCAGGAACTAACTCAATAGCAAATTCTACTTCCCTCTCTGGCGGTAACTCTCTTACATCTTCTGGAAAGACTTCTGGAAATTCACATACTACCGGTAAGTCTCTACTCACCACTTTCTTCTTCACTTCCATGGATGCAATCACCATAAACACGGCAGCCCCGTCCTTCATTGCTTCATCCACTTGTCTAGCAGTCACTGCTACACCCTCAACACCGACATCTTCCGGAAAAATAACCGTCTTCGTGAAACAGTTGATATGAATTCGATTAAATTGCAACCAATTCATACCCAGGATGACATCAAGTTGTTCCAACGGAAGGCACACTAAGTCCATTCCGAACTCTCTACCAAAAATATCAATTGGACAGTTCAAACAGGCAAACGAAGTAGTCACTGAACCCGACGCAGGAGTGTCAATGATCATACTTCCATTAATCTCAGATATTTCCAAATTCAGTCGTTTAGCACAATCCAATGAAATAAACGAGTGAGTCGCTCCAGTATCTATTATTGCAATTAAAGGAGTGCCATGGATAAAACACGTACCTTTAATCAACCGATCCTCTGGAGTAGTCTCCGAACCAGATAAAGCGAAAACTTTACCCCCAGCTTGATTCTTCTTTGGCTTAGGACACTGTGGACTAATGTGACCTTCTTCACCACAGTTATAACAAGTCACCGTCCTTCCCTTGCAGTCAACAACAATGTGGCCTGCTTTACCACACCTGTAGCACTTCTTCTCTTCGCTTTTGCACTCGTGAACACGATGTCCAGGTTCCCCACACTTAAAGCACTTAACAGGAGCACTAGAGTCTCCCCCACTAGGCTTCTTCCAACTTCCAGCTTTATAATTACCTCTACCATATGGTTTACCACGGTCCATAGGCTTCTTCCCTTTCTTGTCAACTAACTCCCGAGAGTGAGATGACTTCAGCTTGAGGTTATCCTCTTCATAGATCCTACTACAGTCCACCAAATCTGTAAACCGACGAATCCTCTGGTACCTGATTCCCTGCTTAATTTCATCACGGAGACCATTCTCGAACTTAACACATTTCAAAAATTCGCTCGCTTCATCATTGTTATAGTGAACATAGTACTTGGCCAGCTCAACAAACTTTGAAGCATACTCCGGCACCGTCATGTTACCTTGTGTCAGCTCTAAAAAGTCAACTTCTTTCCTGCCTCGAACATCCTCAGGAAAGTACCTCCTCAGGAATTCTCGCCTGAATACAGCCCAAGTGATCGCTACACCTGCAGATTCAAGTTCATCTCTACTAGCCATCCACCAATCATCAGCTTCTTCAGACAGCATATGAGTCCCATACCTCACCTTCATATTTTCAGCACAATCGATCACTCTGAAGATCCTTTCGATTTCCTTCAGCCACCTCTGAGCTCCTTCGGGATCGTGCGTGCCCTTGAACAACGGAGGATTGTTCCTCTGAAAGCTATTCAGCTGCCTGTCAGCACCAATACCAGCTCCATTGGCGTTCCCTCCTAATACACCAGCAATCATGCCCAGAGCCTCAGCAATCGCGTCGTCATTTCTTCCTCCTCTTCCGGCCATTGTTCTGCTAAATATCAGACAATATTCATTAGAACAAGAAGTATCGACAATGTCAACTTTACACTAATCGTATACGAAGGATTAACCGACACTAAGACTCTGACTCAAACGACCGACTATGCTCTGATACCACTATTGTAACACCCTTCTAAACCCCGCGGAAATTAACATTAAAATCAGAGTAAAACATGAAGAAGAGTATTACAACGCCAACAAAATAAACAATATTCATGTCATGCCATAAAGGAACGATAAACCAAAAATTATTCAGGTAGCATGTTAACACAGCGGAATATTCTTAACAACTGAATAATCAAACATCTGGAGTCGAAGACTCATAATTCAACCATAAACCATAAACAAAACAGAAGTCTATCAGCCAATTCTAAAATAACGTTCCCGGTGTTACACGACCAGAGCATGACACAGACCCAACTGACTCTAACGAACTACTTGACGAGCTAATCCTCACCAAGTACACGAGCTACTCCTCAATCTGAAAAATAACAACAGTAAGGGTGAGTTTCATTCGCATTAACAAATGTTATAGGTATATAAACAATACAACTTCATCCATACATTATTCACCCAAAATCAATTATATTCAGATAATATAGCAACATTCATACCAAAATACACACAAATTATAACATTGGACAACTTCCATTCATGTTACAATTATACACAACAACCTAATGCAATGCAACTAAATGCATGTGGTACCAAATATGGGATAACCCATCTCACCGATCCACCACCATAAAGATTCGGCTACTTCTCTCACCAATTCCACACAATGGGAATTAGCTACCGCTGTCCCACCACCATAAGGGATACAGCCCACAACATGATTATGAAATGCATGCATCACATACCGCATGCTAATCATCAACACCAAACAACTGAACAATCATAATCATCAACCAATGCAATAACAATATAAACCACCACAACCAATTAAATCAAGTGTTTAAATTAAATTCGAGTCACAACTCAAACACTATTTTATTGCATATATCCCTGAATTAGCCTCACTATGTTCGAAACGGCACATCAAACAGACTAACGGTTAAAAAGTTATACATCGTTAAACTTTAACAAAAATCCCAAACAGCACAGCACGCGGCGCCAACATCCACACGCGGCGCGAAGCGAGGAAAAAGTTACGCCTTCGCGGCGCCAACACCTACACGCGGCGCGACCTGTGCGTATCAAAACATCCTGACATTCAGCCCACCTGTTCGCGGCGCCACCCTGTGCACGCGGCGCGAACCGGAGATTTCAGAAACCCCAACCTGCAGAAAACAACATTCTGTACCTCCCAAATACTCTCAAATCATACCAGTACGAATTTCAGAAAAATAAATCACACATACGACATAAATTGCACGTTTACACATACTTCTAATCATGTTTAACATCATTATTCATCACCAATCATCATTCACAACCTAAATTGAATTAAGGTTCTATAAACCCCAAAACCCCAAACCCGACATACAATCCAATTCTAAATCCTAACATACGAACTCTATTGAATCATTCATACAACCCATAATAGAGGTTAATGAGAAGAATCCCCCCTTACCTTAGCCAAATTCTTGAATTGGTTCCTCTTCCTCTTTGGCTCTCCTTCACGCTCTTCAGTTCCTCTTCTCACAGCTTCTGGTTTCCACGTTCTAATTTTTCCCTTCTCTTCTTGTTTTCCTTTATTTTATGAAAAACATAAAATTAGAAATGGGCTCTTACACAATTACACCCCTACTTTACTAATTCCACCGCATGGCCCAATGACTTAACATTTCATTATTTTTCCCATAATTCAACAAAATGTTAATTTCTCATAATTAATTTAAAACTTGATTAAATTAATTAAATAAGAATTTTCGGGATGTTACAACTCTCCCCCACTAAAGAGTTTTCGTCCTCGAAATCATACCTCAAGCAAATAGTTCCGGATAGGAATCTTTCATATGGCTTTCTAACTCCCAGGTGACGTTTCCATCAGCTGGTCCTCCCCAAGCTACTCTGACTAATGCTATTTCCTTGCCCCGCAATTGCTTCAGTCTTCTATCTTCGATCCTCACAGGTAACGTTTCAACCGTTAAGTTGTCTTTAACCTGCACATCATCCACTTGGATCACGTGGGACGGATCCGAAATGTATTTCCTCAATTGAGACACATGAAATACATCATGCAAGTTGGCAAGCATTGGCGGTAACGCAATACGATATGCCACTTCTCCCACTCTTTCCGAAATTTGGAATGGTCCAATAAAACGCGGAGTCAACTTCTTTGACTTCAAAGCTCGACCAATACCCTTCATAGGAGTAACCTTCATAAACACATGATCTCCCTCTTGAAACTCAAGTGTCTTCCTCCTTTTATCATAATAGCTCTTTTGACGACTCTGAGAAGCTTTCATCTTCTCTTGAATCATCTTAATCTTCTCTGTAGTCTATTGTACAATTTCTGGTCCAATCACAGCACTCTCACCAGCTTCGTACCAACACAATGGGGTTCTACATCTCCTACCATACAATGCCTCAAACGGAGCCATACCTATACTCGAATGAAAACTGTTGTTGTAGGTAAATTCAATCAAAGGCAGATAACTATCCCAAGCACCTCCTTTTTCTAACACACAAGCACGTAACAAGTCTTCTAACGACTGAATTGTCCTTTCAGTCTGTCCATCTGTCTGCGGATGATAAGCAGAACTTAGTCTCAGCTTAGTACCCAAGGCCTTCTGCAAACCCTCCCAGAACTTCGACGTAAATCTTGGATCTCTATCTGACACGATACTCGAAGGAATACCATGTAGACTAACCAAGATGTCTAACCCGATTTGTCCAAGCGCACACGACTTTTTCTCTAACTTTGTCAAGAATGGTGGATTCGTCGTAATGACAAAAAGTCTTAATGGAACCACACAAAGACCTAAAGTGTACCAATTTCTCGGTATAATCCTCTTCGGAGTATGCATCCAAAATTCCCCTCCATGCCGCCATTATCCTATCAACCACAACACCGGCTTTGACAACTTTACCATTTTCATC
Organism: Vicia villosa; assembly: GCF_029867415.1. Classification (NCBI taxonomy): domain Eukaryota; kingdom Viridiplantae; phylum Streptophyta; class Magnoliopsida; order Fabales; family Fabaceae; genus Vicia; species Vicia villosa. The sequence goes on along the minus strand of NW_026706344.1, from coordinate 110,561 downwards.
CGGCCTATCTTTTGTCCCAACCGCGGGTTTCAACTTGCTTCTCACGTTGCAAGTTATGTGATACCGGCAAAGTAAAGCGGTAGATGTCAGGAAGACGGTATCGACCGCATTCATCAAAGCATTGTCCCGATCGGTGACAATGACGTTTGGCATAACTTCTTGATCATCTAACAAAGACTTGCAAATTCCCAAGGCCCACGTAAAGTTGTCTTCTTTTTCACACTCCAAAAAAGCAAACCCCACCGAATAAGTCTTGTCCGTCGAGGTCACACCGACGATCTCTAGAAGAGGAAGCCTATACTTGTTTGTCTTGTACGTCGAATCCATGACAAGAACGGTTGGAAATGTGTTGAATAATTTGATACTTTCGGGATGAGTCCAAAAAATATCACGCACCGTAACTTTGTCCTCGGAGGTTCGGAAGCTTGAAACATAACTGTTATCGCCTAGTAGTTTCAAAAGTTGTTGCATTTCCGACCGAGGGCCCATATTCAAAACCTTGAGAATGTGTCGTTCATTATAAATTTGCTTGATATTTGAAACGCTGTCCGGTTTCTTACGCTTCAAATCGGCAAGTATGTTGCGAGGCGCCACTTTGACTATCGTTAGGTCCGATATCACATTCCTCTCTTCGCGGGACAAACGACACGCCATTGGATGCCCGTGTAACTTGACATCCAAGGCATGATTATGCATTCCACAAATTTCGGTTAACCGCCACAAATCATCAACCCTCCGAGTGGCACGCAACTTAAACGGACACCCGCACTTTCTCGATCCCGTGTCCTCGTGATTTAGCACCCGGTTTGATTGTACATAACTACCACCCCGTTCGCAATTCAAAACAACAAAAGCTTTCCGCCTACTATTTCCGTTGTCCGACCTTAAAATAACAATTCCAAATCCATGTTTGTTAGCTTCCTTCCGAACCCAATCAATCAATTGTTCGCGATTACCGAAGCTCCGATCATTTGTAAAATGTTGCCGAACATCGACCGCATTGATCATAGGAGTAACGTCAATAACCGGATCGTTATTAACGTTGACAATTTCCGGAACTAATACTCCATCGTCTTGCACAATGTTGTCCGGATGCACCATACCTAACAAATGAATAAATTAGCAAAATTGGCCAAAACTGTTTTTTTTTAACTGCCAGTGCATATTTCGGAAGTTCATTTCCGAAATATATTAGGTAACATATATTTCGGAAATGAACTTCCGAACAATATCAGTTTTCAGCAAAAAATTTATCAATCAATGTAGTGAAATAGGGGATGAAATAAGTGATGTTTACCTGAAATTGATGCTTTCTATGCTCCCTTTAACGTGATCAACGGTTTGAAACTTGATTTTAGGGCGAAAAATGGATGGAGATTGATTGGGTTTTAGAGAGGGGTTTGAGAAGTTTTGGAGAAAAATGATGAAATAGTGAAGGAGGGAAATTTGTATATGCAGCAACAGTTTCGGAAATGAACTTCCGAAAATATGCACGGATTTTGAATTTTTTTTGACTTCGAAAATGCATCTCCGAAAACACCAAAAAATTGGTGTTTTCGGAGATGCATTTCCGAAGTCAACAAAAAATCAAAAAAAAATATATAACTTCGGAGGTTCATCTCCGAAGCAGGGGTAATTTTGGTTTTTCGCTGGGGTGACCCCATAGGGAGGTGGGTAAAGAAATTTTCTAAATTAAAACCCCATTATATTAAATTAAACAAGTTTAACTTGAACACAACATTATCTTTCTGAAAAAACTAAAAAAAGTGATTAATTCATTCATGGAAACAGAACCGGAAAACGTGATAGATACTGAAACGAAAGAGAAATTGAAAATCGAAATTGAAATTGAAATCAAAACACAACTGGAAATCGAAAGTGAAATTGAAATCAAAGCACAACAGGAAATCGAAATTGAAATTGAAACACAGCCAAAAAGTGAAATTGAAATTGAAATCGAAACATAATTGGAAATCGAAATTGTAATTGAAAGAGAATGCTTGAAGTGAAATCTCTCAATTGCTGGTAGAGGTCATGTTCTCTGCATTTTATTTAGTGCATATTGTTTCTGCAGTTTGCTTAATTATTTTTCTATTAATTTGTTTGTTTTGTTCATCTTAATTTATGGGTTGAAAAAATAAGAGAAACCCAGCCGATCATCTCCATCACCATTGCTTTAATCATTTTCAGGTACCAAGTAAATAATTTTTAGATTAGTTAATTTGTTGAATTCCTCAACCTTAAATCAAATAACCTTCAATTTAGTCTTTCATTTCATGGGAACATGTGAGAATGAGTTTTCTATTTTCCCTGGTTATCTTAGAAGATGATGAGATCTAATGCTTTGTTGTTTTTCTATTGGAACTATTTTGTTTTCTTGCTGTTTTGATTTTCATATTTGTTTTCATAGGTATTCATTCTTTGTGTTCATAGAACAAAATTTTGGAAAGAGTGAAAGAGAGGGGAAGGGTTGTAGCAACAATTTATTCTGAAGATTAAGTAAATTATATTTCCAATTTGCAATGAGTGAAAGAGAGGGAAATGTATACGTTTGATGTAAAGAAATGTGATTATCTTTTTAATTTGCAAATTATAACAATAAATGCAAAGTAGTTTAGTGGTGCTCAACTTGTTCTGAGGACTTGAATGACAGGGTATTTTGCCAAAAATAAATGTATCAAAATGAAACATTGGCAATGTCCTTAAAACCTAATACAATAAGAGTAGAAATATCATAATCATCTTTTATCAATCAATTAAAAGTTTACATGTTGCCGAGGCTCTTGTCGCAGAAGCTAATTTCTTTAACATTTGGTGCTTAACATTTTCACTGATGGAAGAAGCACTCTTGATTGACATTCTCTTCATTACCTTCGAGTTTTGCATAACAAATTTAGCAAATTGAAGCCCACATTCTGTATATTTATAGCCTTTAAGCACACATGTTCTCAGCTGCGTTGAAAGACAGTTTGGAGCAATTTTTGGATCCGTCCAATTATCAACAACATCCTCTCCATTATTCCAATAGTCCTGGACAAAATTCAAGTACTTTTCATAAGATATAATAGGTAAAAAATAGTCAAGTAAAAACAAGAGAGATTGGTAAATACAAAACCTCGTAAATAGTAAGTGTTCTGGACTGGGCCAAGGCTAGGCCCAACACCGCTTTCGGCCCAATAAACCTCAGAGGCCCATGTATAGTTCATGGCCTTCCGACACGCCTTGCTCGGCACCAACACCGCGCTCGGCGTTCATTCTCCCCCGGACATCATCCTTGCCGAGGACCCTGCTCCGCGCAGGGCTCCTTCATATCCAATCCTCCGAATAACTCGGATCCCACGTGGCTCCTAAAAGACCGCGTCTTCCCTTGGACTTCGGAGCGGTTAACCAGGACAGAGGGCATACACGCACCTCCGATATTTCCGCTCAGGAAACCTGGCAGTCTCCTAGTTGGGCTTGGGAATCCAACCCAATAGCGAGATCATGGCCCAGCGCTGGGGGCTATATATACCCTCTTCAACTAGAGGGTCAGGTATTCAATTCTTACTCACTCTTAGCTAGTACTTGCGCTCCTTTGCTCGTCATCTTACTTTGGCATTGGAGTACCTTGCAGGTACACCCCCTCCTCCTTCCTAGAAGATCCAGTCCGAGCAGCCTACGACGATCCTTCTGATCAGGTACGATCAGTGGCGCCGTCTGTGGGAAACTTGCTTCCCCATCTTTAAAGAACAAAGATCAAAGCTAATCATCTCCAATCGTCATGGCTGACAACAACAACATCCCAAGCGCTGACCCTTTCCTCCTCCACGAGCTGATCGAGGAATCCTCCCGCGAGCTAGCTCATCATCGTCGGGGGGATCGTCGGCGACAAAGGTCCGGGCATGAAACCCAGGACACCCAGCTGTTGCAGGTCCTACAACAGGTCCAGAATGTCGACCATGTTCCTCCAGAAGGGCACGTTCAGAACGGTGAGCAGATCAGAACGACCAACGTGCCGGAACATGCCCAGAATGTGAATGAGACCGACCCCCGAGACGGGCAACATGCTTCCTCATTCACCCACACCTCCGAGAGGCGGAGAGCCCGTCATGGGGAAGAAGAGGAACCGCTCAACATTCCCGAGGATGCTGACCCCATCACCGTCCGCTTACTCAAAGAAATACAATTGACGAACAGCCTCCTCAGAATTCAGGATGACCGAATTCACGAACTGGAAAGACAGCGGCGACGTCGCCCTTCTCCACGGAGGCGCTACAGGTCACGCTCCTATTCCTCTTCACGCTCGCCGCCGAGAAGATACCGTCGGCGTTCCCCGTCCTCTTCAAGGTCTCCCCCGAGAAGACACCGCCGCCGGAGGACTCGTTCCCGTTCTCCACACAGAAAGAACAGGAAGAACCAGAAACCTGAAACCGCTGAACAAAGAAGCCCCTCCCCCGAACAGGGCCGTCGGGGCCCCTCCAAAGCTGCGACGGGTAACAACCAAGAGGATCCCCGACGAAACAGGCACTACAATTCACCAGGACCGAGCGACGAGGAGGACTTCCGCAGCCCCTTGTCCGCCAGTATCCGGAGAGCCCGCCTCCCTCGGGGAATGGAAAAACCGCCAGTGTTGGACCAATACGACGGAACCACTGACCCCGACGACCATATCCGGAGCATCGAAGCGGTCATGGACTATCACGTCGTCCGAGGCTCGATCAAATGCCGCATTTTCCCGACCACCCTCAGGAAGGGAGCGATGAATTGGTACAGGAACCTCCCTTCGAACTCCATCCATTCTTGGACCGAGCTCAAAGAACTCTTCTTGAGCCACTTCACAGCCTCCCGACGGCAACCGAAATCGGAAGCCAATCTCGAGGCCGTAGTACAAGGACCCAACGAACCTCTTCGAGATTACCTTGAAAGATTCAACAAGGAGGCCGTCCAAGTACAGACAGAAGACTACATGAAGAGGTACATCTTGGAGCGAGGACTTCTCCCCGGCAGTGACTTCAAAAAAGCTATTAAGATTGAGAAGGTGCACTCGATGAATGACCTCCTCAACAAAGCAAAGGCATTCATCGATTTTGAGGAAGGCGAGGCAGCCGCAATCAGAGCCCCGAGGGGCAGCAGTGCCTCTCGCAACTCAAACCTCGAAGACCCGGGGTCGCGCCGAGGACAAGACAAAAGAAGGGACGACCGATCCCGAGATGTCAAAGAACGGCGAGGACCAGCAGGGCGTTTCAACGACTACACTCCTTTGAACACCTCCCGGGAGAAAATTCTGGCCGACTGCCAGAACGCCGAGTTCAAGAAATCCAACATCAGGCCCCCGAAGTCAAATCCTACAAGACCGGGGACAGACAAGTCCAAATACTGCAAGTACCACAAAAGCCACGGACATATGACCGACGAGTGCATAAATCTCAAAGATGCCATAGAGACCCTGATCAAAGAGGGCCACCTGGCAAGATACACCAAGAAGGGAGAACCCCCCAGAAGAGGCATCCCTCGAAACTCGGACGAGGGGAACTCACCAGACAGCAGACCACTTCAAGTCGCACTGTCCGTAAGCCGACCGGAAGACTTCATCCCTTCGCTCGGCGTGACGACCGCCCTCAGCACCTGGGAACATTTCCCCACCGCTATGGTCATCTCCAACGGCGGGGACCCCGGCTCTCTCACGGTCAGTTCGGTCAAGAGAAAGTTCGACGAGCTACTCAGCGCCAATGCAGATCTCGGCCCTACTCTCCGGAAATTCCGAGGAAAGTCAGAGCCAATCACTTTCTACCTCGAAGAACTGCCCGGCGGAGCTCCAAACGCCACCATTCCCCTTCTCGTCCGAGCTAGAATGGCAAACTTCGATGTGCGACGGGTCCTGGTAGATGAAGGCAGTTCAGTCGACATTATGTACTCCCACCTCTTCCACACACTTCAGCTGGACGACTCGCACCTCACTCCCTATGTGGGTTCCGACCTCCAAGGTTTTAACGGAGCCACCACCAAACCATGGGGCTACGTCGAGCTGATTGTCACCTTCGGGGAAGGGGAAGCGTCCAGGCAAGTCAAAACCAGGTTTTTGGTAATCGACTGCAAGACATTGTACAACTGCATCATCGGGCGCCCCACACTGGCCGAGCTAACCGCCGTACCCTCCACGGTCCATCTGAAGATGAAGTTTTACACGAGGACAGGGAAAGTGGCCACCATCAACGCCGACATTGAAGCCGCGAGAAGGATCTTCGATGCCTCCGTCAAAGGACTAGAGCTGATCGCTCCTCCGACCAGCTCCAACAAAAAACCAAGAGCCGAAGACAAGCATCCTCGGGAAGATCAGGTTCCAACGGCCAACGTCAGTTCAGTCGACCTTGACGCAAGGTTCACACAGGAAGAACTGAAATCCGGGGAAGAGACACTATCAAAAGCCCCTCATCCCGTCCGGCCTGTCCCCGACGGAGACTTCGAGCTGGTCCCCCTGGGAGACAACCCCGACAGAGCAGTGAAGATCGGCAAAGGCATCCCTGACCTGCCGAAGAAGCAACTCGTAGCCTGCCTTCGAGCCAATGCCGACCTGTTCGCCTGGAGCGCCGCAGAGATGCCCGGACTCGACCCTGAGGTCGCCTGTCACCACCTCTCCATCAATCCAACCGCCAAGGCCGTAGTACAACGTAGGCGTCGGCAGTCTCCCGAGAAAGCGGAGGCTGCCGAGAAAGCTGTAAAAGACCTCCTAGAGGCAAAATTTATTTCCGAGGCCAAGTATTCAACTTGGCTCTCAAATGTTGTACTTGTTAAAAAATCTAATGGAAAATGGAGAATGTGTGTTGATTATACTGATGTTAACCGGGCATGTCCAAAGGACGCCTACCCTTTACCTAATATTGATAGACTGGTCGACAACTCGGCCGGCTATAAACTGTTGTCCTTCATGGACGCTTATTCTGGTTACAACCAGATCCCCATGGCGAAATGCGACAAACAATGCACGGCTTTCATGACCGAATCGGGCAATTATTACTACAACGTAATGCCCTTCGGACTCAAAAACGCCGGAGCCACTTACCAGCGGATGATGAACAAGGTCTTCCGAGGAGAAATCGGCGACACGCTCGAGGTGTATATGGACGACATGATCGTCAAATCTCGAGAAGACTCCGACCACACGCTACATCTCGAGCGGGTTTTCGAGCAGGCCAGGTCCTGCAAGATGCGCTTCAATCCAGAGAAGTGCACCTTCGGAGTGCGGGCGGGCAAATTCCTCGGCTTCTACTTAACAGAGCGAGGAATAGAAGCCAACCCTGATAAATGCCGAGCATTCTCAGACCTCCCTACTCCCACCAACAAAAAATCCATCCAGGTGCTAAACGGAATGCTCACGTCATTATCCCGCTTCGTCGCAAAATCCGCCCAGCATGCACTTCCATTCTTTAAGCTTCTTCGGAAGGAAGCAGCTTTCGAATGGTCCGAGGAATGCGAACAAGCATTATCCCACCTCAAACAAGTGCTCTCCAAACCCCCGGTGCTATCCCGACCAGACAGCAACGAGGTTCTCTATCTCTACCTGGCCGTTTCTGGCGAGGCGGCCAGCGCGGCCCTGATCCGAGAAACGGAAGACGGGCAGAAGCCAGTGTACTTCACTAGCAAAGCCCTACAAGGACCCGAGGTCCGCTATCAACAGATAGAAAAAATCGCGCTGGCCCTAATAACGGCCGCCAGAAGACTGAGGTACTACTTCCTCGCCCACACTATCATCGTCCGGACAGACCAACCGATCAAACAGCTTCTCAGCCGACCAGACATGGCCGGGAGAATGCTGAGATGGTCCCTCGAACTGTCCGAGTTCGACATACAGTACGAGGGCAGGAAAGCGCTAAAAGCCCAAGCACTCGCCGACTTCGTGGCCGAGATGACGACGATCTCCAACTCCCCAACACCCACCGAGAATAAGTGGACCATCTATGTTGATGGCGCCTCAAGCCACGCGGGCAGCGGAGCCGGTATCATCTTGGAGAACGACGAGGGGCTCCTCATCGAAGTATCCTTAGTCCTCTCCTTCGCCACATCGAACAACCAGGCCGAGTACGAAGCCCTCCTAGCAGGCCTACGCCTTGCCAAAGACGTAGGCGCTCGGGAAGTCGTGATTTATACCGATTCACAACTGGTCGCGTCGCAAGTTAGCGGCGATTACCAGGCCAAAAACGATACACTAGCCGAGTATCTATCGCTCGTCAAAGAAAAGATGAAAGGATTCGCAAAGGCAGACGTCGCTCACATCCCTCGGGAACACAACTCGAGGGCCGACCTCTTATCCAAGCTCGCAAGCACGAGAAAGAAGGGAGGGAACAAATCGGTGATACAAGAAATCTTGTCCGACCCGAGCGTAGGCAAAAACGCGCAGGCCATACAAGTGTTTGCCATCGGAGACGACCATTGCTGGATGACTCCGGTATACAATTACCTCATGAACGACGAGCTCCCCGACGATCCCAAGGAAGCTTCAGCCATTAAAAGGAGAGCCTGCTCGTACACAGTCATCGAAAATAAACTCTATCGGCGCGGCTTCTCCATTCCCCTTCTGAAATGCATCGACGACTCACAGGCAACGGAAGTACTGCAAGAGCTTCACGAGGGGATTAACGGCCAGCATCTCGGCGGCCGATCTCTGGCGAGGAAAGCTCTCAGAGCCGGCTATTACTGGCCGACTATGCAGCAGGACGCCAAGCAGCATGTCCAGAAATGCGACAGATGTCAGCGGCACGCCGACATGCACCTAGCTCCCCCCAACGAGCTTAAATCCCTCTCCTCCCCTTGGCCTTTTTCCACCTGGGGAATGGACCTCCTCGGACCGTTCCCGGTCGGCTCGTACCAAAATAAATATCTCGTGGTCGCCGTCGATTACTTCACGAAATGGATAGAAGCCGAGGCGCTTGCCAAGATCACATCTCAAAACGTGCTCCGTTTCTACAAACGAAACATACTTGCCCGGTTCGGGGTCCCCCAGGCCATAATCACCGACAATGGCACCCAGTTCACTGACAAAAGATTCCAAGAGTTTGTGGCCAAGCTTGGCACGAAGCAACACTTCACCTCAGTCGAGCACCCTCAGACGAACGGGCAGGCCGAGGCAGCCAACCGAGTCATCCTCCGAGGATTAAAGAGAAGACTCGGCGAAGCCAAAAAAGCCTGGGTCGAGGAACTACATAGTGTACTCTGGGCGTATAGGACGACGCCTCATTCGAGCACAGGCGAAACTCCTTTCCGACTAACCTACGGCACCGAAGCCGTAATTCCCGTAGAAATCCGAGAGCCTTCTCGGCGCACCGAATTCCCCCTCGAGGAAGAACTTAACGACGAGGCCATGAGGGAAGAACTCGATATGGTAGAAGAGATTCGAGCAGGGTCAGCCCTCCGAGAAGCTAAACTAAAACAGCAAATAGCTCTTCGCCATAACGCCAAAGTTATAAAGCGCGAATTTGAAATCGGCGCCCTAGTACTTCGCAGAAACATGAAAGACTCGCGCGAAGGCAAGCTAGCCCCAAACTGGGAAGGCCCGTACCGAGTTTGTGACAAAACCGAGAACGGCGCCTACTACCTCGAGAATCTTCTCGGTAAAAAACTTGCTCGACCCTGGAATGCCGAAAAACTCAGACGTTATTACAGTTAAACATAAGCTAAAACGCCCGGCCTCTAACCCAAACTCAGGTAACGGACGGGCACGGATCCACGTCGTCGGTACGGGCGTGAGTGTTCCACGACAGCAACGATCGGTTCCTCTCGTCGAGTAGATGGACCGACCCCTCGGCGGATTCTACACCTAGACCCCCCGTGGAAGTACCTGCATGGCAGAACCCCAGCTCGCGATGGGATCGTTCACGCCGCGAACGCTTGGCCGCAACCGCGGTCTCGCGCTCGCTAAAAGCGCATACCTGCTCTGCGCACCCGGCCCGTACTCAACACGCCCGGGCAATCAATCTAGGTCGAGCATAGCCCACAAAACCAATAATATCACAAGTATACTGGTGACTCTCCGGCATGTCCGAGCATAAGTCATCAGTCACCTAGAACAACCGCAAAATACTCTAAGTATAGAGGAAATACCTCGTCATACAAGCACGGCAGGAATGTTATCAAAAAGAACAAACATACAGTGATAACGCCGAAAGTAAAAATAAACAGATATAAGCAAGCAGAATTGTAAGATATTAAAATTGCCGACCAACTTGGCCGGCGATGTCAAAGGTTACAATCATTACCGGGCACGCAGGCCCCAAAAATTATCCGGGCATAGCCCAACAAAAAGAATGGCACGCAGGCCGAGAAAAACGGACACGCAGGCCCGGAACTACACTTTCTACTCTTCGCTCCCCGGGGACTCAGGCACCAACACGCCATCTACGATCCTCGAAGAGAGCCCGACATTATCCTCCTTCAAACCAGGGTTCAGAAGCCTCAGCTGGTTAAGAGCACGCTCGAAACCGACGTCGGCCATGTCGGCCAGGCTTATCTTCAGGTTTTCTATCTTCTCCGCAAACTCAGCCCTAGACTTCAGAGCTGCCACATCCGGCGACTCGTCAGCCGAGGGAGCCCATTCGAGTCGAAGGTCAGCCAGCTTCTTCTTCTCAGCCGCGACCTCCGCATCTTTCTGCTTCAGGGCCGCGTCGACCTTCTTCCTCAACTCCTTGCGCTCGACCTCCATGGTCTTCACCTTGTCCTCGGCCACCTTCTTAGCCGCCTCGGCCTCCTTCAGGGCCTCGGTCGAGCCCGAACCTCCACTAGCCAACACTTGGGCCATCTCCAAGACCCTCACCACGGCGGCACTGTCGCACGCCAACTGTTTCTGAAGGGACGGGGGATCCATATCACTGATCCGACGAGCTTCATCCGGTGAGGTAGCCAAGGGGAACTTCTCAAAATAGCCTCCATCCTTGTAGCAAGAAGGCAACACGAAGGCGCGCCCGGGACCTAGGTTCGACTGGTCTGGACGTCCCCCCTCGGAAGCACGAGGTCTCTTGGGTAACCTCTCGTCGACATGAATCTTGTGAGGAGAGCCTGCCGAGCCTGAGTTCTCTCCAGCTCCGGTACCCTGGTTCTTCTTCTTCTGATTCTTCCTCGCATCCAATGCCTGTTTCAGGATATTATCCTCCTTCTCCGGCATCGCCTCTGCAAAGAAAAAAAATAAATAAATAAACGAGTTAGCAAAATACCGGACAGAGATCACAAAGCAAGGGGAATGTACACAACCTAACAACGCCCAGGTCTCCTCGGGAGTCCGACAAGCTAGCAAAGCCTTGGTATTAATAGGCCGCTGCTCCGTGATCGGCACCCCGTCCTCGTTCAGTATGGAATCTCCATTCCTCGTCACCCAACGAGACAGGGTAAAGCTATCTACGTATTTGCAGAGGACCGAGTACGACTCCCGGTCTTGATCATCCAAGTCATCGTCCTCCCAAGCGTAGTATTTCGGAGGAGACGCAAAATGACCCTTCCACCAGAAAAATGGAAACGTCGTGCAGAACTCCTTTACTTCCTGCCCATGTTCATCCCTTACTATCTCCCCCTCGGCATCCCGCTCGGCCACCATATCCGACACCGAAGAATAGGCCGTTGGACTTAGGGGGCGGACAACGAAGTATCGATCCTTAAAACCCTTCACGGAGTCAGTATACATTCCGAAGAGTTTACGCTCGGCGTTCCTGAACGAAACCCAGCTGTACCGCCCGTTTGACGCCTGCCGTTGAACACGAAAACACCTTCCGAACAACGCAGACGTTGCACCTATACCCAAATACTCACAAACAATCTCGAATGCCCGCATAAAGGCAAAGGCATTCGGATGAATTTGGGACGGTGCCAGAGATAGAAACGCCATGACTGAAACCTGAAAATCAGAGAAGGGTAACCGGAAGCCGAGCTCCCTAAACACGTAATCGTACATCGCAAATCCGTCCCCGGCAAACCGAGAGCACACGCGTTCGTCTGGAGACGGGCAACCTATTTGATAATTGGGCGGATCTCCTTCCCCCAGGACCTCAATTTCTGTAAACGCCCCATCCAGAGACGCGGTATACCGAGAAACAACAGACAGAGCCTCCTCGGCTATCCAATCGGGCGCAACGGTATGTTCATAACTAAATAACGGCATAGGAGAAACCCCTCCCTCGGCATTCGAACCAGGGGATCCCGTGTGAACGCTTTCGGCCGCGGGAGTGCCATCTTCCTCAATAATTTCGACGTCGGAACTAGTTGCCGTCGAGCTGTCGGAATCACTGGTCGTCGAGTCGGTGTCCGAGCCAGTTCCTGAGGTAGCGCTCGAATCTGATTCACCTGCACGCAGAAGGGAGAAGTGAATTCGATGGTCTATCAAATCCACCCTTCCACCGCAAGGCAAGCGAAAGGGTAGAGCAGGAGCAGCGGAGCCCCCGGCCAAACCCCATCGAGGAACAACACTCGTCAGCCGAGGACTCACAGATGACACGACAACCGGAAAGCTTATCTTAAGCAGTTTAACGCCAACGTACTCCGGCCTGCCAACCCACGCTGACCCCCGGGCATCGCTTAGATAACCCGGGGAGGATGACGTTGGCGAAGACCTCGAAAGCGAAACACGAATTCTATGAAAAATAGTAAAGCAACGACAGGCTAAACGAACTTACTTGCAGACATGATGTAGATGGCCGGGGAGAATCCTTCGCTAAGCAACGATCTTGATATGACGAACGAGCTGGAAACTGTTCCCCGAGGAACCCTTGATCGTAGCCGAGCAGATAAATAGAGGATGGAAAATTCCCTTGTGAGAGAATTCGCCCCCTTTTATAGGAAAAAAGGCTCGGAAGGCGAAGCGTCACCTCTCCTGACAGGCGCCGCCTCCTAGACCCTAGGCCATCAATGCCTATGCCACGTCAGCGCGTGGTTCCCACGCGCGACGTTTCGCCCACCACTGGACTCTCCTCCGAGCGCGTATATGTAACGAGGACCGATCCACCGAGCAACCACGAGAAATGAGGGTCCGAGCGTAGAAGCAAAGTCACAGTTTCTTAACCGGAAAACTCCGACTTGGGGGGCTCCTGTTCTGGACTGGGCCAAGGCTAGGCCCAACACCGCTTTCGGCCCAATAAACCTCAGAGGCCCATGTATAGTTCATGGCCTTCCGACACGCCTTGCTCGGCACCAACACCGCGCTCGGCGTTCATTCTCCCCCGGACATCATCCTTGCCGAGGACCCTGCTCCGCGCAGGGCTCCTTCATATCCAATCCTCCGAATAACTCGGATCCCACGTGGCTCCTAAAAGACCGCGTCTTCCCTTGGACTTCGGAGCGGTTAACCAGGACAGAGGGCATACACGCACCTCCGATATTTCCGCTCAGGAAACCTGGCAGTCTCCTAGTTGGGCTTGGGAATCCAACCCAATAGCGAGATCATGGCCCAGCGCTGGGGGCTATATATACCCTCTTCAACTAGAGGGTCAGGTATTCAATTCTTACTCACTCTTAGCTAGTACTTGCGCTCCTTTGCTCGTCATCTTACTTTGGCATTGGAGTACCTTGCAGGTACACCCCCCTCCTCCTTCCTAGAAGATCCAGTCCGAGCAGCCTACGACGATCCTTCTGATCAGGTACGATCAGTAAGACTTTGAAGTTTGGGACAATGTTTCAGCAATTCTAGCAACCACAACCATTTGTCACAATGATTAAGCTTAAGGATCAGCTCCATGCAGGTTAATTTGCAAAACGGATAACGATTGTAGCTGCTAAGTGGTAAGTCCTGTTGTCATTCACAAAAGTTAGAAATCAATCAGCCCTAATTTCTTTTATCATAGAACAATATCATCGGTGAAGCAATAATCTCTAAATAACAATAATAAATAATCTTACCAGTTCTATACGAAGAACCTGAACCGATAGCCGGCAAATCAAAGCGATGGAATGCTTCGTATAAAAAGACGAGTTGGTAATGCTTGCTCTAATTAGATTTGGGAAATATGGAAATCTTTTCTTTACAGCCTTTTGAGCAAATGAAATATCCAGATTGTTTAGATTTAAATATTCTGCGTGCACTTCCTCGAGAATGGGACATTTATTGAGAAGAATAGAGAGATCTTCCTTAGTTTCGAAAACAACGAAAGATAAACGGAGAGTTTTGAGGAGAGGAAAATTAACAACCAGTTTAGAAAGGCCATTTACTTTAACGTTTTTCAACTGAAGAACAACAAGGGTCCTGCAACTGAAAATGCTAGGAGGTAAGTTAACCTGGAGGGACAGTTCAAGATTGAGGTTCTGGATTTTTCTCTGCGCAACCGCGTAAACGAAACGGTTTATATCATGTGAGTGGCTTGTTGAAGCGTTTGAACATCTGAGGTGGAAGGATTGGACGGGTAAAGTGATGTCTCGTGAGAGAAATATGGAGGACACAGAATTGCGCAGGGAATTGAAGTTTGAGAAGTTTTGGCCGTCGAAGTTGAGAGTGAGAAGTGAGAGCCATAATGGCTTCCATCTTTTGGAGAGAGTGCTTGTTGTGGCAGCGAGTTTGGTTGGGAGGAATGAAAGAATGTGAAATATAACTTCATCTGAAAGGGAACTAATCCTATCTTCCATTGCTTTTTGATGATTATGAACACTTTTCAAACTGTTAAAACCCTAATTCGTGTTTTATTTAGGGTTAAATTAGACTAACGGGTTGTTATATAGAATTGTTTTTACTAGATGATAGTCCGCGTATCCAACCATATTTTTTTTATAAATAAATTAAATTTGATTTCACAATATTATTATTATTATGGATTAAGTAGAATTATAATATATTTATTTTTAATAGAATATAACTTACGTGTCCAAATAAATTATGAGTTAGAGGTCGGCCAATACATCTCAAATCGTAGAAGGTTGGAAAAATATAAGATTTGTCGCAATATAAGTGTATAAAAACACGTAAAAAAAATTAGCAAAAAAAAAAAAAAAATTATATATGCAATAAAAAGGAACGATATGATCATCAGGATGGATAAATCTTCATATATAGCCTTAATAATTGAAATAGCAACGTAAATATTTTTGTAAGTTTTATTTTTCAAATTTATAAGGAAAAAAAAGGAAATGCACTGACAGTGTAAAGTATTTTTACACTGTCAACCAATGAGAGACAGACATCAGAATAAATCCTATTTTTAATTTTAAAAAATTGAAATTATATAGCAAATTAAAGCATTTTGATTGGTTGTATGTGTAAAACAGGTAAAAGTGTAAAGTATTTTTACACTGTCAACCAATGAGAGACATGCATCAGAATAAATCCTATTTTTAATTTTAAAAAAATGAAATTACATAGCAAATTAAAGCTGTTTTACATTGGTTGTATGTGTACAACTGTTTTACATTGACAGTGTACAATCTTTAAACTCAATTTATAATTGGAATAGGAATAAAAATATGAATATGAATATGAATATGAATATTATTATTATTATTATTATTATTATTATTATTATTATTATTATTATTATTATTACTCCTAACTCATAATTCAGTTATGGTCAGACCTGTCCTGACTTTTTAGAGGTCCGGGATAAATAGTAAAATAGACCCTAATAAAAAAATTGCATAATTAATCAAAAGATTTTATAGTTTTTAATATATTATTATAAAATAAATATGATAATATATATTTTCCATAAAAAAATATAAATAATTTAAATTAAGTTTATTTACGACTTTTTCCTTTTTAAATATTAAGAGAGTGAAAATTGTTAGTATTAATTATATAAAGATAAATTCTTTAGTTGTTAGAGTTACATAAAAATTATTTAAAAATAACATTAATATCTTATTCTAAAATTATTTAATAATATCTATAAGATCAATCCACTAATAATTATATGATATTTCTTAACCTAAAAATTTTAATAATAAATATTTTAGTCATATAATAAATCTTTAAATATTTAATTATAAAAAGTAATTATTAGCTAAAATTTATATTAAATAAATAAAATCAATAAGGTTAATAAAATTAGTATTATTTATAATAAAGAAAACATAAAACAACAAATATTTTATTTAGTTCACTGCGTAACGAAATTATTTTTCTTGGTGTCACACAAGTTTGATCTTTTTAAAGTGTTTTGGAATTTTATTATAATAACTAAATATCATTTTAAGGTGTTTTGAAAATTTATTATAATAACTAAACGAATTCATTTTTAAAAGCATAAAAAACTAAGTCTCAAGGAACGAACCTGTGTCCTTGGTAAGGTGAAAAATTCCACTAGCCGCTGCGCTACATATATAATATGTTCTGAATTTTCGAATTAACATATATAAAATAAGTTTTATTAAAATTCATTAAGCCCTCACCCCAAAATTTCAGGCCCCTCTTTTTTGAGGCCCTGGACCAGGGCAAGCGTTATGATACATAAAATTAATAATAATAATTAAGATATGTATTACTATTTTTAATTTTTTTTTATTATTTATTATAATACATAAAAAAATTATTTGATAAATTAATTTTCAAAAACAGTTTTAAAGTTAAAAAAAATTAATCGATAAACAAATTTTCCAAAGTTTTAAAGTTAAAAAAAAACTATATGTTTGACCGTGCGATTGCACGGAGAGACATTTAATTAATAGTTGTACTTTTAATAAATACACTATGCCAAATTTGTTTTTTAGCAGCACCCTTACGAAAGCGCTTTTAGGAAAAAGCGCTGGTATAGGCTTCGCTAAAAACAAAATTAAAAAACACGCTAAAAAAACACTAAAAAAGCGCTGGTATATGGTATGTCTACAAAAGCGCTTCCTAAAAGCGCTAGTATAGGCCACCTTACGAAAGCGCTTTGTAAAAGCGCTGATATAGGGGTAGATGTGAAAGCGCTTCAAAAAGCGCTGGTATAGGTATAGGCTACGAAAGCGCTTTTTGGGAAAAAACGCTGGTATAGGGGTAGATATGAAAGCGCTTTTGAAAAGCGCTGGCGTAGCTCATTTTAAAATTAAATTTTTTAAAACAAATTAAAACAGACGCGTTTTGTCTTTCATTATTCTTCATTTATCGTTCTCACTGTTCTCACTGTTCTTCACTGCCCTCACTGTTCTCACTGTTCTTCATCGTTCATCGTTAACAAACGCTACAGCCGACCACCACTCAACGTGTGCTCGCCGCCGCCAACCTCCACAACACCGACCACCACTCAACATCTTCTCGCCGCCGCCGCCGTTCTATATTACAGTTTCACTTTGTGAAGGTTAGCGAAATTCTCTGTTGTAGTTTTAGGGTCTGTTGTAGTTTTAGGGTTTTGTGTTAGGTTTTAATGAATGGGTTTTCTGTATTATTGAATCCTATTATTAGTAATTTGCAGAAGCCATAAAATTCATGTGTGCTGTGAGTAGAATCGAATAGAGGATTTCATTGCTTTCAGTGCTTTTTCTAATTAGAGAATCGAATGAAAACTAATACTAATTAGCCTCTGAAGAACTTATTATTAGTAGAAAGAAACAGAACAGTTTTGTTACCCATTTTTGGTCTTGTCATGATTCCACCAATGTCCTATGTTGAAAATGATTATATCAGCATTATAATACTGAGAATTAGTAGCCCAATTTTATTTGAATTTGAAAAGTGATTTGTAGCAACTTGTATCGTATCAAAGCTAATTTGCAATGACTCAATGACCATTATTTCATCTTCTCCGTCGTCTTCGTATTCTTCATTGTTAGCTTAGGACATTAACCAAGTTAAATAATATAGTTTTTTTAATGGCGCTGCTATGGCGATGACAGTATGTGTTTTGTTGTGTCCTGCGCCACAAATTTAGTCTCAGTTACTAACATTTTCACTGTATTTAGTGTGTGTGATTTTCAAGCAAGCATCTTTAATATATAGATATGAGAATTACGTTTTCTTTTCTATATGTTTAAATTAGAATTTGAAGGACTGAATTTCTATATGTTTCTTTCAGTGCTTTTTCTAATTAGAGAATCAAATGAAAACTGATACTAATTAGCCTCTGAAGAACTTATTATTAGTAGAAAGAAACAGAACAGTTTTGTTACCCATTTTTGGTCTTGTCATGATTCCACCAATGTCCTGTGTTGAAAATGATTATATCAGCATTATAATACTGAGAATTAGTAGCCCAATTTTATTTGAATTTGAAAAGTGATTTGTAGCAACTTGTATCGTATCAAAGCTAAATTGCAATGACTCAATGACCATTATTTCATCTTCTCCGTCGTCTTCGTATTCTTCATTGTAAGCTTAAGACATTAACCAAGTTAAATAATATAGTTTTTTTAATGGCGCTGCTATGGCGATGACAGTATGTGTTTTGTTGTGTCCTGCGCCACAAATTTAGTCTCAGTTACTAACATTTTCACTGTATTTAGTGTGTGTGATTTTCAAGCAAGCATCTTTAATATATAGATATGAGAATTACGTTTTCTTTTCTATATGTTTAAATTAGAATTTGAAGGACTGAATTTCATGTGTCTTTTAGGATGTAGGTTCTTTTAGAATCTTTCAATCAATTTTGTCTTAGTGGTTACTAACTTTGTGAATTTGCTATAGGGGTAACTTGTGTAGAGTGAAAGTTTGATCGTTTCCCGGCCTAGTTCGACGTTTGGCGTTTTCTTGAGTTCGGTAACATCCGAGGTAAATTTCTTTCTCAAATTACTGGTATTATGATGAATTTTGCAGTATAGAAACTAATTTTAATATGTTCAATCTAGATTGGGGTTTTTTTGATATTGTGTTAGTAGTGGTGTATTTAACAGCATCGTGTGTGTGTTTAATTTTACAGTTACTTTGAAGCCTCTGGTTTCTACTTGTACAACACCGATTCAAACCTACCCGTCTCCCACATCAAGTCCAACTCAAGTTACTAGCCCTTTCTTCTTGCTTATAGTTTGTTGTTTTCTGCTTATAGTTTATTGTTTATGGTTCTATTTAATTTCAATTTAGTGTCTCTCAATCAGTTTTTTGGTTTGTGGACTTATATTACCTTGAAATAAGGTAATGTCTTCTTTAAGAAATCGGGGGTAGGCTGAAATAAGGTACTGTATTCTTTTAGAGACTCAAACAATCAAGACAACTGTAACTTCCTATCTTTAGCTAACTACCAACTTAACAAATATGAAAGCTATATCATCTCATTAGGTATTGCTTAAGTGTTGCTTATTCACAATAGTATATTTTTGTACTATAGTTGCATAACATTCTATTATTCACACTTAATAGGATCTCATTAGGTATTTTGATCAAGACATAATGATGATAGCTATTTATTGTCTTGACAGAATTCCTTAGTACCTGATAGAGAAACCAAGAAGCATTTGTTTAGCTTAATTAAGACATGGATAAGACATGGATGAATTCAAACCGATTGTCGAAAGAGTACGAGAAATGGGTATGGGAATTCGTTAAGTTTGCGGTTGCGCACTCCGAAGACCCGATTCGAACGTGTCCTTGCTTGGGTTGCTGTTATGGGGATAAGGTTGACGGGAAACAGTTGGCATCGCATTTACTACGGTTTGGAATTGATAGAAGTTATACATGTTGGACAATGCATGGTGAGAAAAGTAACGGGAATGTTGAGTCGAGGTGTAATACGAAGTATGCTTCAAACGACGATTGCACAGACACATACGATTATGATCGAGTCGAAGAGATTGCAGAAGCGCTTGAAGAAGATCTTGAGGATTGTCCCAAAATGTTTGAGAGGTTGGTAAGCAATGCAGAGAAACCGTTGTATGATGGTTGTACAAAAAGATGTTGTCCTCTGTTGGCATGAGTTATGATAAGATACATGCATGTCCAAACGATTGCGTTTTGTTTCGAAACGAGTATGCAGCGTTGAATGATTGTCCTAAATGCGGTGCCCCTCGATATAAGAAAAAGTTGTCTCCGGCCAAAGTCTTATGGTATTTTCCTATAATTCCGAGATTTAGACGCATGTATCGTAGTGAAACCGATTCAAGACACTTGACTTGGCATGCAGATGAAAGAATTATTGATGGAAAGTTGCGACATCCTGCAGACTCACCACAGTGGATGAAAGTTGATATTGATTATCCTGAATTTGGAAAAGAAGCAAGAAACCTTTGATTGTCATTGTCTACTGATGGAATGAACCTGCATGGTATTCAAAGTATCTCGCATAGCACCTGGCCTGTGATTCTTATGATTTATAACCTACCTCCGTGGCTATGTATGAAGCGTAAGTACATGATGTTATCTATGCTAATTTCTGGGCCTAAACAACCAGGGAATGACATAGACGTATACTTGGCACCCTTAATCGAAGATTTAAAGTTTTTATGGGAGAACGGTGTGGAGGTTTACGATGGGTATAGGAAAGAAAGTTTCAACTTGAGGGCGATGTTATTTGGAACAATTAATGATTTTCCAGCATACGGAAATCTATTCGGGTACAGCAATAAAGGTCAAAAAGCGTGTCCTGTTTGTGAAGATGAAACCGATACGACACGATTGGATCTTTGTCAGAAGAATGTCTTTCTCGGCCATCATAGATTCTTAAATTCTAATCATCACTACCGTGGGTGGAGAAAAGCATTCAATGGAAAGGCCGAACATCGTACAGCCCCGCCTTTTTTGTCAGGTGATCAAATTTTTGAAAAGGTGAAAGATGTGAGCACTCAGTTTGGCAAGCCTTTTGCACATTCACTTGTCAAGGGTGGGTGGAAGAAGAAGTCAATTTTTTTTGAACTTCCATATTGGAAGTCGTTGTACGTAAGACATTTCCTGGATGTTATGCATATTGAAAAAAATGTATTTGACAGCGTTATAGGTACGTTACTCAATATACAAGGAAAGTCTAAGGATGGCGTTAACATAAGGAATGACATGGTAAACATGGGGATGAGAGCTGAATTGGGACCCGTGATGAAAGGAAGACGAACATATCTGCCACCTGCAGTTTACACTCTATCTAGAAAGGAGAAGAAAACATTGTGTAAGTTCCTCAGTGAAGTTAAAGTTCCAGAAGGCTACTCTTCAGATATTAGAAGACTTGTGTCCATGAAAGACCTCAAGTTAAAGAGTTTGAAGACGCATGATTGCCATGTTATAATGGAACATTTTTACCAATAGGTATACGTTCTATTCTGCCAGAAAAAGTAAGAAGCGCAATAACTAAACTGTGTTTTTTCTTCAGGTCAATTTGCAGTAAGGTGATCGATCCACCGATCTTACCAACATTGCAAAAAGAGATAGTTGTTACTTTATGTGATCTTGAAATGTATTTTCCTCCCTCTTTTTTTGACATAATGGTTCATCTTGTGAAAGAGACACAATTGTGCGGACCAGCTTATATGAGATGGATGTACCCTGCTGAACGTTATATGAAAATATTTAAAGGGTACGTGAAAAACAGAAGTCGACCGGAGGGTTGTATTGCCGAATGATACGTTGTTGAAGAAGCGGTTGAGTTTTGTACTGAATATCTGTGAAATGTTCAATCAAATGGACTCCCCAAATCTCATATTGTCGAAAAAAAAGAAGGAAAAAGGCTAATTGGAAATAAAGTTGTGAATGTATCAATGGTCGAACGGGATCAAGCGCACTTGTATGTTCTGCACAATGAGATTGAGGTTGAGCCGTATGTTGAAATGCACAAGGTTGTTCTCCGAGATTTAAATCCGAATAGAAATGAGAACTGGATAGTACGAGAGCACAATCGAAGTTTCATACCGTGGTTTAGGGAACATATTTATTCAAAGTATCGTTCAGATCCTGCTTCAGTAACAGAAAGGTTGAGATGTTTAGCCTATGGTCCAAGTATAATTGTGTTTTCTTATAGCGCATACACAATTAATGGATACACATTTTATACCAAAGAACAGGATGATAAAAGTACTATGCAAAATAGTGGTGTTACCTTGGTAGCTGAAGCAATGCACATATCAAGTGCGAATGACTTAAATCCGAAATTTGCAAATTTGTCATATTTTAGGGTTATCGAGCGCATTTTGGTGTTTGATTACGCAAAGTTTCAAATTCCTGTATTTGGTTGCAAGTGGGTTGAAAATAATAGTGGCATACGAATGGATAAGTCAGGATTTTTGCAAGTGGATCTTAACAGGGTGGGGTACAAAGATGAGCCTTTTATTCTAGCCTCTCAAGCTAAACAAGTGTTCTATGTCAATGATCCGACAAGTACGAAATGGTCTATAGTGCTTTTATCAAACAAAATAGTTGATGAAAACATTGGAGATCAAGGTGATATTGGTGTTGGCATTGAATCTTGTACAAGAAACGATCAAGATGAGAACGAATCTTGTACTAGAAATGATCATAATGAGGGTATTTGGATCAATCCAACCGTCCGCGTTGTTAAGAGACGCGTAGCACACAATCCTACCAAGAAAAGAAAGAGACGTTAGTGAGAAAGGTAATAGTATACATATTCCGACTAATGTGCGTTATTCAATTTGTACCGATTGTTATATATTCAATTTGTATAGTTTTTTCAATTTGTATTCTGATTGTTACAATACTTATTCAATTTTGGTGCATATTTTCGTTTTGTACATAACTTTTGAACCATGTATCCGTTTGTCGACTTCTTTACATGTAACTATACTATTTTGACAATTCCGGAGCTGCTCATTCACTTATCTTTACATTTCGGGACTGTTTTTTATCGGTTTTGCTTCTGCCCGTGATCAAAAGTCGGGCTTAGGGTCTGAATTTCGGAAAACCGACTTCATTTTTGAGTTCGTGAGGACGTTTTACCATAGCCATGTAAATTTCGTTCAATTCCGACAACTTTCTTTTTTTGAAGTTTATTCTGATTTCACTGATTTCGATTCTGATTAACTTGTACATGCATGGTTTGACTTCCATTTGACTTGTATAGAATGTTAGCTTATTAATAGTGTACTAATGTGCTTTAGTTTGTTTGATACAGGTTCAATGGCTAGTAATCAAGAAAACCCATAAGAGAACCCACAAGAAAACCCACAAGATAAGCCACAAGAAAACTCACAAGATATAGATGCTCCGGATACATCATCAAAAGAAGTTGCATGAGGTGTGTCCCTTATGAAGGGAATCATTCGACATAGAGACCAAGGATTGATATATAATTTGGAATGGAATTCTGATAACCAACCAATTGGTCCTAATTCTGCAAAGTTGACAAGCTATATTGGTACACTTGTTCGTTTGCATATTCCAGTCTCCGTAGCTAAATGGAATCTGAAAAGAAAAGAGTTGGACGAGAAAAAAGACATGATTTGGGACGAGCTTAAGGTATCATATATTGTTGTTGTTATTATCTTGACGATAATTTGATTAAATTACTTATACTAACACACTCTATGCGTATGTTTGTTTGCAGAGGTCTTTTACCATACCAGATGAGCGTAAACGCTTCATTCTTAGTTTGGCCGGAAAAAGATATAGAGGGTGGAAAGCTTATCTAACAAACAACTATCTTAAGGATAAAGAAGGAAACTTTCTTGAAGAGGCCCCGGGACGTCCAAAAAAGTATGAGATGTTCATTAATGATAATGATTGGGCTAAGTTTGTAGAGCAAAGAGATGAATCTTTTCAGAAAAGGAGTGCCACAAATAGTGCGAGAGCATCAAAAGCCGCGTATCCATACAAAAAAGGGCGTTTGGGATATGCACGCTTAGAGGAAAAAATTGTAAGTAAATAGAAATGCGTTTTTATTAATTGTCTAAATGTGTTTTATTTGACGATTTTATCATTTGTGTCAATGCATAGTTAGAGGAGACGAAAAGTGAGGAAACCTCACTCCCAGTACATGTGTTGTGGAAGGAAACTCGTGTGGGCAAGAATCAAGTTGTCGATCCCGATGTTCAAAGAGTTTATGCTGAATGTGTAAGTATAACACTGTGTCTTTAATTAAATCAAATGTTTTTTAATATATAAATTATTTTTTATCTCCACTAATAATTATTGAAATGTAAATGAATTACAGGAGACCTTGTCGCAATCGGTATCCACCGGTGAGGACCAGGATGATAGGAGCGTACTTAGTATAGCACTAGATGCTCCTGAGTATCCCGGTCGGGTGAGGGGTTAAGGTCATGGTGTGACTCCAACCTCTTTTTACAAGCATCCTAGGAGAAGAAATCCTACCAATGAAGAAGTGTTGCAAAAATTGCAGGAATTGCAAGCACAAGTCTCTGAATTGCAAAGAGATAAAGATATGTATATGAGAGAAAAGTGCAATACTTCATCGGTGAAAGAAACTAGTGATAAAGCTAGTATCAACTGTCAAAGAAAATTTCCCGAGGTAATTATAAATTTTTTTCCTTACAAATTGTTCTATTTTATTAATGATAATGACTTTATATTTACTATTGGTTTAGGGCATTTCATCTTGCCAACTATACTTATCGTCACCGAATTATCGCCTAGTTGGCAAGGGAAAAGTGCACAACACTTTGGGAGATTTACTTCACCATAGACCGCTCCCGGATGGACACCTGAAAGTATCGATGGATGTTGTATTAGATCATGATGCGATGCTACTGGTACCTGACATGGTCTCAGAGACGACATTGCTGCGAGATGCAATAGGATCATTTGTTGCATGGCCCTCGGAGCTCATTACCATTAGTGATGAGGTATATTGAAAACGATTATGAATCATTTAGTTTTCGAATGTCAATTCTGCACCGTTTATTAATTATTTTTTACATTTTAATTTTAGACTGCTCCTACAAAACCCGCAATTAAGGGTAAAGGGATTTTACAGGAGGAGGAGTCTGTTGCATCACTAAAAGAGGTACATTTAAAGTGTTAATATATAATCTGAATCTAAAACTGCATGATTTTATATTTTACCTAACTTATATGATTTTTAGGCATCTGCTCGGGGGTCACAACAAGTGACGCAGCCAGTTCATAGCGTACCACCCAATGGTCCTCCGAAGCCAGCGGCAAAAAAAGGTGGTGCTTTTGTGCCTCGATACCGGACGACGCTCGGAACAATTGTTGATATGTCCGATTTGAAGGATGGTGCTTTACGTGAAATCAATATGGATGGAGGTGTCTTTGGTATTGAATTCATGTCAAATATTGCAATAGATGACTTGGAAGAGATTTTTACGCATGAACAACTAGGCGTCGGTAATATGCACTCATACATCCGGTAATATTCACTCATCCGATATATTATTTAATTAGTCCCACAATTTATTTACACATTTCAATGAAAATAATCTAATGTTTATTATGTTTTTATTTAAGGTTGTTGTATGACAGAGTGTTGCGCGGGACTGCACTGTCAAACAGATTCCGTTTCGTGTCTTCCGCCCATTGTAGCGGAATGACAATTGCTTCGGAACCGAAATCAGTTAGACAGCGCTTAGTCGATAGATTCCTGTCCACCGGCAATACAGAAAGTCTGATTCTTTGGGCGTATAATACCCGACCAATAGGGTTAGTTTCTCATTCTTGGTTCATCTAATCTCTGTTTCTTTTGTGTAGCAAAATTTTCATATAACCTATTGTTTTAATTTATAGAGCACACTGGTTGTTGCTTGCTATCAACCCTATAAGAGAAGTGGTATATTATCTGAATTCGGTAAATGGTGACTGGACCAATTATCCGGCTATGAAGGAAATGATTGATTTGTAAGTGGGATAGTTCTAAATATTCGTGTATATTTATATATTTAATTATTTGTGAGATTGATCTAAACATATGCTTTTATATTTTTGTTAGATCAATACAAGTGTTCCGAAGTCAACGAGACGCACAGGTATCCCGGACTAAATCAAACAACATTACTTGGATCAAAGTGCAGGTACATTATTTTTCACAATTTTGCTTATAATATTTATGTTACTTGATAAAACAAGACAACTATAAAATCTTATTTGTTTTTCTATGTAGTGTCCGCAACAGCGAAACAGTTCAGATTGCGGATACTATGTTTTGAGGTTTATGAAAGAAATCCTTCAGGCGAATCAATTAGAGATTCCGCTCACGGTATGAATTTATAACTTAAGATAATTTCTTGTAATTTATTACATTTAACTAAATCATTCATATTATGTTTTTATTTTGTAGTACTTTGACGAATTCTGTGCTGTTTCTTACACGAGACTTAAGTTGGAAGAAATCAAAGAGGATTTGTGTCAATTTTATATTCAGCAACTATTCATGTAGGATTTGTGTCGATTTGAAGTATAATATTGTTGATGTTACTGATTTAGTTTGTAATGATGTATATATATAATTTTGGATATTATAATGGTATTATATTAGTATATATATATTGTCCTACCTATGGTTGAAAATATATCGTCGAAAATATATTACAGGTCAAAAATATTACAGGTTGAAATATATATTACAGGTCGAAAATATTACAGGTCGAACTGGGAGGCTTAAATTACAGGCTGCACTTTAAAATACCTCATTTAGCAACGACAGCGCTTTTAAAAAGCGCTCTTAAAGGGCCACCTACTAAAGCGCTTTTTAGTAAAAACGCTGCCAAAGATTAAAAAAAACATAAAAAAAAAACGCAACCTACGAAAGCGCTTTTGGAAAAGCGCTCTTATAGAGGGGGCTACCAGAGCGCTTTTTCCAGAAAAGCGCTCTTATAGGGGGGATACCAGAGCGCTTTTTCTGAAAAAAGCGCTCTTATAGGGGGGCTACCAGAGCGCTTTTCTGGAAAAGCGCTCTTATAGGGGGGGCTACCAGAGCGCTTTCAAAAGCGCTTTCGTTACCTACGCCAGCGCTAGCTTTGGCAACGCTTTAAAGCGCTTTTAAAGCCCTTCCGTGTTGTAGTGATATTAGAGTAGTCCATCATCAATTTATGAAAAAGTCGCACAGAATAAATTAGAATACAATACAAAAAAATTTAAAAATAAATAAAAATTGCGCACTTAAATTAAAATACAAATTTTATTATTATAATAATAATAAAATAAATTTACCATGCAATGAACCAAAATGTGCTATTTAAATATTTCAAAGATGACGACTTTGGGAGGGCTGTCCCGGAAGGAGTAGATCTCGCGAGATTGAATGAAGTTGATAGTGCGTGGTTAGATAGACCTTTTGCGGAGGATGAGGTAAAACGAGCGGTGTGAGATTGTGATGGTAGTAAAAGTCCTGGTCCGGATGGTTACACGCTTGAGTTTTTTCAATTCTTTTGGGAAACGGTTAAGAAGGATGTGCTCAATTTTGTGGAGGATTTTCACGACAAGGCGAGACTAACAAAAGGTTGCACTTCATCCTTCATTGCTCTTATTCCTAAGCTTAAGAACCGTCAAGCCTTAGACGAATTTAGACCAATATGTTTAGTGGGTTGTTTGTATAAGATTCTAGCTAAATTGTTGGCGCGTAGATTGAAAAGTGTTATTGGGAAGTTGGTTTCCTCAAATCAAACGGCTTTCGTCCCGGGTAGAAGCATATTAGACGGTGTTTTGGTTGTGAACGAAGTTATGGATTTAGCCAAAAGTGAGAAGAGAAGTTGTGTCGTTTTGAAGGTGGATTTTGAAAAAGCCTACGATCGGGTTAGTTGGATGTTTCTTAATTTTGTGCTTAATAAAATGGGTTTTGGGGCAAGATGGTTGAGATGGATGGAGGGATTTTCAACAGTGGTATGTCCGTTTTAATCAATGGTAGTATCACGAAGGATTTTAAGATCGAGAAAGGACTCCGTCAAGGCGATCCTTTATCTCCTTTTTTATTTGTTTTGGTTACGGAGGTTCTTACGGCTTTAATGAGAAGGGCTATAGCTAACAGAGATTTTAGGGGTTTTAAAATCAATGAAGAGAAGAGCGTCAATTTGTTACAATTTGCGGATGATACCATAATTTTAGCGGAAGGTGATACGGCGAATTTGTGGACTATAAAGGTTATGCTTAGGGGTTTTGAGTTAATGTCGGGATTGCGAGTTAATTTTAACAAGAGCAATTTATATGGGGTTAATGTGGATGATGATTACCTTGAAGCAGCGTCTATTTTTCTTTCTTGCAAAGTGGATAGAATTCCCTTTAAATTTCTCGGTGTTAAGGTGGGTGATAACCCGCGGAAGCTTTCTATGTGGAGGGATTTGATATCGATGTTTAAGAGGCGTTTGTCCGTTTGGAAGGGTGTTAATCTCAACATAGCGGGCCGTGTTTGTCTAATTAACTCCGTTTTAAATGCGATCCCCATTTATACTCTCTCTTTTTATGAAGCACCAACCAAGATCATAAAAGAAATCCGGGCTATTCAATCAAAGTTCTTATGGAATGGTAGCGAGTTTCAGAGACCAATCCATTGGGTGTGTTGGGATACCGTGTGCAAACCTCGGGAAGAAGGTGGTTTGGGTGTCAAAAACGTCGAAATCATGAATATGGTGTTGCTAAGCAAATGGAAGTGGAGGATTTTGGTGGAGAAAGAGGCGGTGTGGAGTAATATTCTTAAGGCTAGATACAGAAATATAAAGCTGAAAATTCTTATTGGTGATATCTCAGTCGTTAAGAAACATGACTCTATTTGGTGGAGGGATATTCTAATATCCGACAATTATGTTTCCCTTTTTAACCATAATTTTGCAGGTGCAGTTGGGTGGAAAATTGGCAGCGGTTCTACTGTCCCTTT
The DNA here is from genome assembly GCF_029867415.1 of Vicia villosa. Lineage (NCBI taxonomy): Eukaryota > Viridiplantae > Streptophyta > Magnoliopsida > Fabales > Fabaceae > Vicia > Vicia villosa. The sequence goes on along the minus strand of NW_026706344.1, from coordinate 81,999 downwards.
CTAGTACAGCGCTTGGACTGGGCACTCAACACTGATGTATCAGTTTCCTGAGCTTTTCGTGAACGCGCGGAACGACTCCATGGCGGTTGCGGAAGCTGGCAGCAGTAAGGATGCAGGCTGGTGTTGGAAACCGGCTGCTGACTTGTTCCATAACAGCAGTAGTTGCGGTTTTTTATGGAGGGAGCTGACCGATTATCTTGCTGATTTTTTGCCTACGGAAGGTATCGAAGACAGTTTTACATGGAGCTGCAACAATGAAGGAGTTTTTAAGGTAAGATCTTGCTATGATAGATTCTATGAAAAGCTTAAAGGTCCCCCCATAAACTCTTCAATTCTCAAAAAAAATTGGCTTTCTTTGGAGGATTAAAGCGCCTCCTAAAATTCTTTTTTTTGGTGGAAAATTTTCCATAATAGAATAGCCACGAAGGATCAATTATTAAAAAGGGGGCATTTCTTTGGTTGATGGAGGGCTATGCTGTGTTTTTTTTCATTCGGAGGAGGAAAATTTATCGCATCTTCTAGGTGGTTGTTTAGTCATTTCTAGTATTTGGAGGAAGGTGCTCGAATGGTTTGGTCCGATTGACAACTTAGACTTGGAGGAATTCGAGGGATTTTTTGGTTTCTTTGAGAAGGTGAAGTTTAAAGCCAAGAAGATTATCGTTATGGTTATTTGGCTAGCCACGGTGTGGAACATTTGGTTGAGGCGTAATGCGCTCATTTTTAAGAATGAGTCTTTTAGCTTTACCGAATGCAAGTCGGGTATAGTTCATTTATCTTGGAATTGGCTTCAATCGTATTATGTCATTAAGGATAATTGTAACTTTCATATTTGGAATATCCTACCTCTCAATTGTTTTGAGTAGTAGGAGTTTTCCTTTTGTATTTGTCGGTTCGGAGTATCCATAATACTCCTTTTTAATCCCATTGCTTATTAAAAAAAATATTAATAATGAGAAAAACTTCACAAAATTAACTTAAAAATTTAGTACAAATTACATATAATTCCACATTTTCACTCCACATAGTTTTCTATAACCCCTTTAAAATATATTTTCACTCCCAATTTAATTGCTTTCTATTCTTAAAATAATAAATACTTAATAAAATAAATTATCAAATAATTAATAATCTCATTTTCTATTATCTATATTTCCACTCTACGTTTAAGCTCATACTAAAAATAATAGTTATAAATTAATAAAATAAAAACCATTCAAATTTATTTCTATAAAAATTATAAGAAAAAATAGAAACAATTCTCATATTTCTATCTTATAATAAAAATAACAATTAATGAAATAATAAAAAAAACCTTTGAAACCCACTTTCTATCCCATGTTTTTTATAACTTATTTTTATTATTTGTATACTTTAAGATATAAATTTAAACAAAAAACAAATATAAATAAAATAGAATATATTATTAAGTTAGAATACAATGTGATTTTTTTATATAAAATTAAAACAAAATTTAAGAGAGAAAGGAGAGTAAGATATGACTTTAAAAGTAATTACAAATGACCTACCTACTTTAATTTTGTGTCATTTTACATATAATATAGTACATATCAGTATTGTCTCTGACAATCCATAAGAATTTGTTAACCAAATTATTGATTATTGAAAAATTAAATATCAATTGTAAATAAACTTATCAAGTATAGACCAAAGAAGAGAGCAGTGTGTGAATAAGATGAGGAAGAATTTCAACATAGCCTTAATACTATAAATGTCAACATTAACGGTTGAAGTCAAAGCCGCACAAAATAAAATTGAAAACAATTTTTAAAAAATAAAACATATTTAAAAACTACATGCATAATTAGAATACAATATTAGATACATAAAAAATAGTGAACAATAAATACCTCAATTTTATGTGTAATTTCTCCATTCATATTCATATCTGTAAAAATGAAATAAAGAAATTTTCCAAAAAAAAAAAAATGAAATAAAGAAGAAAGTTTTGAATAATTAAAAACTAATAAAATAAATAATTAAACAATTTAATGAAGAATATATTGATTCTATGTTTAATTCCTCTAGACTGGGCAAATAACAAAAAAGAAATGAAAAAGAGAGAAAGAAGAATAATTTGTGATTCTCTGAGCTATGAAGTGTTTCATGTCAACCACTATGAAGCATATTTGTTTATGAATCAATTTTTTTAAAAAGAAGAAACAACAACATCTATAGAAGTTGCACATAGCATGTGGTAATTTTTGGAACGTGGAATTGAACCAAACATTAATGAATTAGTTATTTTTGCTAGTGGGATGAAGATGAAGTATTGGGTTATTTAAATAACACTAAATATTTAAAAAAATAAGAGCTATTTTTTTAGGCTATGTTTTGGGAGTTTGGAGAAGAGGGGAGAGGAGGGCTTTGAAAAATAGGAAGAATTGAGTGAAAAGAATAAAAAGATTATGGGTAGGAGGAAAATTGTTTTGAAGGAGGGTTTTGGAGGACTTACATAAATTTTCAAAATATCTTTTAAAAATTTTGTAATGATAATGACTCTTTTATAATTCTAAACAAAATCATTTTTTCAAAAAATGTCAAATATTTATCTATATTTTTTTAAAAATTCGTTTTCGGAAGCCTTCCCTTCCTTTCCAAACTCTCAAACATAGCCTTAAAATCTTTTATTTAATTAAGCAATTTTTTTTTTAAATAGATAATGGAATTAAAACAAAAGAGCATAAGGGGTGCTCCACCCGAATACACAGCGGAAAGCTCCTACACCTCGAAACAAACGAGAGGCAGAATATTCCAAGTATGGTAATTACAAAGATCCCCTAACTTGTAAAAGGAAAGAATCCAATTCCAAGAAAATTGGATGATATTCGACATACAATCAGTAAAACTAAATGGCTCCTTAAAAATAATCGCATTACGCTTCATCCAAATGCACCAAGCCGTGACAAGTCAAATCACCGCCACAATGGTCCTCTTTGATAAAATCTTCACTTTATCACAAAAGAAGAAGAACCTGACAAACTCCTTAAAAGACACCTCTGGAATTTGATTTATCCAACCGAACATCCTCCTCCAAATACCCGACGTTATCTCACAATCTCCAAATAAATGCAATAAAGCTTCCTCCTCCTTCGAACAAAAGACACAAAGTAACTCATTTCTGTCCAACAAAATTTCCCTCTTAAATAATTGGTCTTTTGTTGCAATTCTATTATGAATTGTTCTCCATCCAAAAAACAGAATTTTAGCGGGAGCTTTTAATTTCCACAAAAAACTAGCAGCCTTAACCAAACTAACATTAAGAGGAGGCCCCGAAAGGTTATCCTTAAAGCGGTCATAGCAAGATTTTACGGAGAAACCGCTTACCCGATCCTGTCTCCAAGCAAAACCATCGTCTGTATTTAGCATTGGATAGCGCTACTGCATCAGAATGAGCCGCAGCTCCTGCAACACATCTTCGGCCAGAACACTGCCAGTAGCGAACAGGCTGCTAATGTCCCACATCCAGTCGTCACCTTCATAATGCCCAGCTTGTGTAACGGACTGCAAGTGATTAGCAGCCGCAAGAAATAGCTTCGGGAACGCCTCCCTAACCGGCTGTTGATCCGCCCAGCACACGTACCAGAAAGGAATCTCCTCTTCGTTTCCAACCTCGCAATCAATCGCACCTGCAAAGTGTTTATCTTGCAAAAGAACATAATTATCAGACACCAAAACGTCACGCCACCATATAGAATCTTTCTTCCCCACCACTGAGATGTCGCCTATTAAAACCTTAAGCTTCACATTTCCGTATCTAGCTTTTAGAATACCACTCCAAACCGCTTCTTTTTCGGACAAAATTCTCCACTTCCACTTGCTAATTAGCGCCGCATTCATTATTTCCACATTTTTAACACATAACCCTCCTTCTTCTGTAGATTTACAAATAGTGTCCCAACATATCCAATGAAACGATTTTTTAGACTCACTTCCGCCCCAAAGGAACCTACTATGAATTGACCGAATCTCTTGAATCACCTTTGACAGAGCTTTATAGAAGGATAAAGAATATATGGGTATAGCATTTATCACCGAATTAATCAACACCACTCGACCCGCTATATTTAGATTCTTACCTCTCCACTCGGCCAACCGCCTTCTTAAAAAAGAGATTAAATCTTTCCACATTGAAAGATTTCTAGGATTGCCACCTACTTTCACACCAAGGAACTTAAATGAAAATCTACAAACTCTACAAGTGAGGAATGTCGATGCCGCCTCTAAGAACCAATCTCCAACATTAATTTCATAAAGATATCTCTTGTTGAAAGTTATCCTCAATCCCCACATAAACTCAAACCCCCTAAAAGTTGCTTTCATACTCCATAAGTTAGCGGTGTCTCCCTCCAATATTATGATAGTGTCATCCGTAAATTGAAATATATCAGTTTCTACTTCTTCATTAACTCTAAACCCCCGTAATTCACTAATCTCCTTTTCCTTCCTAACTAGGGTCGTTAGGACCTCCATGACCAAAAAAAACAAGAAAGAGACAACGGATCTCCTTGGCGTAAACCCTTCTCAACCTTGAAGTCCTTAGTTGTACTTCGGTTAATAAAAACCGACATACTACTAGCAAAAATGCAACCTTCCATCCATCTCATCCATCTCATCCATCTCATCCATCTAATACCAAACCGACATATGTCCTATTCATAGGTTAAAGATGTTATACTATTATTATTATATTTTATAGGATAATGATTCTCAATTGATCCATCCGTCTCACAGCTACCTCCTGTACTATATTAGAAGTATTATCTTTTGTGTAACCTCTTGCATTTTGATTTTTTTCTGTGATAAATCAAATTGACAGTTGTGTGTTGTCTGCGTTTTTCTAGACTGCACAACAGTAGGTTGCTTAACACACAGGTCAAATGTTATTTACTTGAAGTTAAAGTACATAGCATATTTGACATTTATCCAATTTAAAGAAGGAAAAAGTACATTCATCTTTCCTATGCAATAGCAATTTAAACTAAAATGTGTTTGCCACTTCCATTCTGCTGGATATCATTTGGCAAATATGTATGCAAAATGTAATATGTTCCTGGAAAGCAACTTGTGTCTAATTAATTCATCATAAGCATAGAATTATATTTGACATAATCAAAGTTAGACTCAATCAAAAATCTTTTGTTATTCACCAATGATAATTTGAGTATTTCACTGTTTCACATTCTAATAGTGATTCAATGGTTCATAATGAAGCTCTTTACGCTTTGCAAGGTTTAAACAAGTTTTACGATTATTTTCATGGTTGGAACATTCCCATGGCTTCTTCTCTTCAGAGTTCAATGTTGCCACCAGCTTCATGTTCTTCTTCTTTTAATTCTACACAGACAACTTCAGTTCCTTCTGTTTATTCTACTCAGTTGCCAACATGGTTTTCTGATTATAGCTCCTCTCCCTCATGCATGATATTCATCCATTTTATTTTTGAATAGTAGAAATATAATATACTATGTAGAAAAGAATAAAGAAAATTAAGTCTGCTGTTGTTATTATCTCCTTTGAGTTTCTCTTAGTAAATGTGTAAATTGTAGCGTGATGATTTTTTTTTTGAAATTTTAAAGACTTAGGTCTATCGTTAGATTAGGTAGGATTGATATAGAAAAACATTAAAAGAGTGTCTGTTGACTTAAATATTGGCAGAAAAATAATTTTTTAGAAGTTGAAATGACTGAGTTTAAAAGAGTCTCTGTTGACTTAAATATTGACAGAAAAATATTTTTCTAGAAGTTGAAATGAATGAGATATAAAAAAGTTATTCAAACATTTATTATGTGTGCTGTGATTATTCGTATGTGGAATGGAGAGAACTAGAATGTATGTTTTGAGTTGGAATTTTAGATGAAACAAAAAATCACTTAACCGACTGCCTAAATAAACCGGGAGAATTTATTATCACATATTTTATAATTGCATTTAAATAAATTATATATAAGTTAAAATTGAAAACTATTCATCTAAAAAGTTTTCACGGGACACTATCACCACAATATGTTTTTTATTTTAATCAACAAACTATTATAAATATTTATAATTAACATAAATTTACTATTTTCACGGGACACTATCACCACAATACCTTTTTTACTTAAATAATTAAATATTATAAATATTTATAATCATAAATTCAAGTTTTTCAATTCCTCCTATTATTTGAATAAAATATGAGATGTTTGGAATAATTTATAGTTTAAATTGTATTATACAATAAAATTTATTATTTCATATTTTATAATTGCATTTAAATAAATTATATACCAATTAAAATTAAAAGTTATTCGTCTAAGAAGTTTTCACGGGACACTATCAACACAATACGTTTTTTATTTTAATCAACAAACTATTATAAATATTTATAATTAACATAAATTAACTATTTTCATAGGATACTATCACCACAATATATTTTTTACTTAAATAATTAAATATTATAAATATTTATAATCATCAATTATAGTTGTAAATAATTAAAGTTATTAGTAATATTTGTAAATATTTATATTTATTAGACATATTAAATTTATCATGTTGGTAATTTGATAAATATTTCTTTTTAAATATTTTCAGTTATTAGTGATATTATGAATTAACTAAGATACAAATGACTATTTAATTTCCATGTTTTTTTTACATAACTACTATATATATAGACTTATTTCATCTATATTATGTTTTGTTAATCTTAAATTAACATTCCCTCATTCGAACTTTTAAAATTTTTTTTTGTGTTTGTATTACATTATTCATCTTAAGATTTGACTTACCCGTGCGGACGCACGGGTCTTTTACTAGTTATAATCTATTATAATATGTCTTTGTTATTAGTAGTATACATAAAAAAATCTTCAAATAATAAAGTATTTATTGTTAATAGATATTAATAGATATATTTGTATTACTTAAAGATTTAATATATTATTTGTATTACTTAAAAATAGTAATAGGAATGAGAATTTGACATCTTTAAAACTTGCCAAACAACTCATTTCCTATATTATATTTAATTGATTATATGAGAATTTTTCTTTCCCAATATAGATTATCAATTAAATCACTCTATACATAATGAATCATGAATACTAACACATAGTGGAAAAATGAAATAAAATAAATTGCTTATCCATGCATATGTTTACAATGCTCAAAATGTTCATAATCATCATTCAAACCTTTCATTTTTTACGAAATAGAACAAACAAAAAGATATCATCCAACATGTCCACAAAATTTATAATACATCTTCAACAATTTAGTTTTTCAATAAAAGAAAAATTATCCCCAAATATATGAACCCTAATTTAAAATGAGAGTAGAGATCGAAGTAAATGGAATCAAAATGCATTTTGCTGAAAAAGGCAAAGAAGGACCAGTTGTTTTGTTCCTTCACAACACGTATTCAACTAAATAGTGAAATGAATCAATAGAAACTTGATACTCATGGATGTTAAAGTGCGAAGCTGTTGATTCTTCCATTTATCGACGACGGAGAGAGAGCAAGTAGCCTTGAGCAAGTAAGGGCATGTAAAAACAAAAATCGAAACATAAATGCAAAACCTGCAATAACAATCCAAATCAAAATTGCCTTGTCTAGTCATAAAGACAAAGAAAAGAGAAAAAATGGAAACAAATTTATGTTGCACCATGCTCGTATAATCTGACATATTAATGTACATCAGACTAAGAATTTAGGTGCGTACATCCATTTTCAAAACTTATTTATATATCTTACATATCAGAATCTCAACTTGACATATCCTAAAAATTAAATAGATAAATACATCTAAAATATTGATAATTTCTAACCTGTAAAACAACTCAAACAGTTCATTGAAAATTTTAAAAATGGGAAAACTAAAATTGGTAACATAACGTAAATCCAAAGCAATCAGAGAACTTTGAAGACCATTTACATTAGCAATCAACATAATGTTCACTTATAAAAATTCATTTTGCTCTACTTTCTGACTCTGTCTCAACAGAATGTAAAAAAAGCTATGAACTTGAAGAACTTAGGAATGTGGTAATCATTGACGTTCTGCAAAATAAACACAAAAATCAAACAAAAACCCTAATAGAAGATGAACATGTAAAACCCTAAATAAAAAGTAAGAACGAAAGATTTATATAGACCTGGCAAAAAACCTCAACTCACACACTCCATAAACCCTAAACTCACCAGCTCTCACGCACCTTCATCAAAATCTGCAACCCATCAGATCCGCACAAAACCACACACGCAGCTCAACAACGCATAACAATAGCAAAAGGCATAGAGTAGAAGCAAATCGCAAGCAGTAAAAGAAAAGGAGAGGATTTCAAATCGCAAACAGAGCAAGAAGATTCGAAGGATTTAACTGGAGAAATATCACCATCGAAGAAGATGTAGTGCACCATCGTTGTTGTTTCTTTTTCAGTTATGTTCTATTTTGATTTTCGTCCTCCCTTTGTAATATGCAAATCACCATCGAACTCGTTAATGAGAATGTGGTTTTGAATAATGGGGATAAGGAGGTTGAGAACCGTGAAAAGCATAGAGAAAATTCACGTGAGAATAAAGATGAGAGAGAGAGATGAATGAAGTTTTTGTCTCGTAAATTAAAGAGTAAGAATGTGTGGCTGTCAAAGAAAATGAACAGTTTATTTTAAAAAGTTTCATTGGGCTGTATTATTTTTAAAGAAAATGATTTTTTTTTGAAAATACATTCAACATTAATGAGTCGTACACTAAATATAATCATTTTGAAAAACATTTTTATGGACTTGTTTTACCCCAATATTAGGAAATTGGTCAATTAAATAAAGACTTAAACAATCTGAAAATAATAGTATAAATATATTTTTTAAATTGTTAATTATAGAAAAGTTAAATAGACACTTGAATGATTATTTCAAAATGACATTGAAAGTTGGAAAGTTTTTGTTTTCCCACGAATTTTGAGAAGTTAAATAGACAATTGAATGATTATTGAGTTTTTTGAATTAATTTAAAACAAATAGATATAATTAAATAAAATGAATAGAATCAAATTAATTAAAACTTTCCTTTTATAGCATAAATATGCACGAGAGGCTGACCAGTGGCAAACTTACCAAAGTTCTCATTTTGCTTTATTATTATGTATGATGATGATTAATTGATAAACACATTTTCCAAAACAGTTTTAAAGTTAAAAATAAATTTGTTAATTTGAATTTTTAAAATTATTTTACTAACATATTAATTGAAAAACTTTTTAATTATATTTCCTAATTAAATTTTGAATTATATCCTAAAATTAAATATATGATTTATAAACTAAGTGATTTTTTTCATAATTAGTTATTAAAATAATGTTTTATTGTGATTTTTATTTATTATTTTGAAAAACTAAGTAATTCAAAATTTATATAAAAATATGAATAAAGTAGTAAATAATTTTATTCTTACTTGATTATTTATTTTTGTTTTTTACTTTTTATATTATCAATTAACATAATTGTTGTGTATTAGTTATAATTTAGTGATTATTCATACGAAACTTCTCAAACATTCTTTATTTTTTGAATTAAAATATAAATAATGAAAAGTTTTATGAGTTTTATTTTTTTAATTTATAATTGAAATTGGTATAGGAATACTAACACTATAATTATTATCATTATTATTATTCATAACTCATAACTCATCAATTTATATCAATATTAAGATATTATTATAATTATAATTATATCAAATTTATAAATATTTTTAATTTGAAAAAATATGTGAGAGAGACACATAAGCTTTCCTCCAAACATCTTCTATGATTGCTTCATCAAAATTTTCTTGTTCCATAACACAATAGTTGTATCTTGCATAAATATCACTCAAGTCCTTCAGTTTTACTGGAGTAGAGTTGGGAGATGATGCACTTGGAGAGGATGAAGAACTTGGTGTACAAAGGGCTGGTTGCTCATTTTTTAGCTGCTGAATTTTGTTGTAATAAGATTGTAGGGACTGTTTTCTCCTTCATTTTGTCCTCTTCCCAATTCCAAGAAGCGTTCTCATCAGATACAACATCCCGACTAATGATCCCTTTGTTTGTCTTCAAGTTGTAAAGTGTATAACCCTTTTTGACATGGAACTATAGTCAATAAAGACACATCTTTCACTTATTTCTTCCAGCTTTGTCCTCTTTAGTTTAGGAATTTGAGCATAGCAAACACACTCAAAAACTTTAAGATGGTTCACCGACGGTGTTCTTCCACTCCAAGCTTCAAATGGAGTTTTTTTCACATGGTCTTTGTTGGACACATGTTCATCAAATAAACAACAATGTTAATAGCCTCGGGCCAAAAGGTTTTAGATAAACCTTTCTCAAGTAGCATAGACTTCACCATCTCCATCACGATTTGGTTCTTTCTTTCAGATACATCATTTTGTTGAGGTGTATAGCCAACACTAAGTTGTCTTTCAACACCTTCATCTTCACAAAATTTGTGAAATTCATTTCTGGTGCACTCCTTCCCTCTATCACTTCTCAGCATCTTTATAAATCAACCACTTTATTTTTCAACTAATGCTTTAAATTTCTTAAAGATTACAAACGCTTCAGATTTTTGTCTCATGAAATATACCCAAGTCATGCGGGTAGAGTCATTAATAAACAAGATAAAGTACCTGTTTGTTCCATGAAACAAAGTATTCATAGGACCACACACATTTGTGTGTACAAGCTCCAACACTTGTTTAGCTCTCCATGCACCTTCCTTTGGAAATATTTGTCTGTGGTGTTTTCCTAGCATACAACCTTCACACACACCATATTTTTCTTTGATTCTTGGCAACCCATACACCATCTTCTTTTGATAGAGTAACTTGAGGCTTTCGTAATTCAAATTCCCAACTCTCATGTGCCATAAACATGAGTCATTCTCTTCTCTGGCCATCATGCTTATATTTTTTTCATAATTGAAAGATAGTGGAAAACTCATGTTGCTAGTCATTTTCACAACAACAACACTTCTTCCGTTTGAGTCAAAATTTATGCACTATCTATTCTCAAATTTTAGAGAGTAGTCGTGCTCTAGAAGTTGTCCAATGAGAATCAAATTTTCATCTAATTCTGGCACATAAAGTGTATCATGTATAACTTTGCTTCCTTGCTTCGTGGTGAATCCAATGCTTTCTTTCCCTTTCACTTCGACATGTTCTCCATTGCCCAATTTAACTTTTGAGCCAAATGAAGAATCAATGTTATAAATGCTTTCTTCTATCCGGTCATATGGTTGCTACAACCGCTTTCCAAATAACAAACATTTTTACCTTCTTCATGAAATGCTTTTTGACTAGCAAAAACAAATTTCCTTCATCAGATTCTCCTTCTGCGTACGAAGCATGTTGCTGATTTGCAAGTCGGCAATCCTTTGGAAGGTGCCTGAATCTCTGGCAATTGTGGCATTGTGGTTTGCCTTTGTTCTAGCAGTCCTTCTCGTCATGAGTGTTACTCTTACTAATTTGGCATCGCTTGTTTAATGCTCATTCATTCCATCTTCCGCCCTATGCGCCTCTTCCTCTTCCTCGTAAGTTTCTTCCCCTGCCTCTTCCAAATTTGCCACCTCTAGAAGACTCGCCTCTATTTTGTATTGGGGGCTTATTATCACCATTATTGGGCTGAAATGTTGAGTTTAGATTGAAAGACATTCTCAATTAATTTTTCCAGAATGTCATAACATCCTTTGCTCGTAGGATCTTAAAGACCCATCAATTCTTGAACAGTCATGGTTGATAGATCCTTGGTTTCTTCTATCACAACCACCATTGGGTCAAATCTTGCTGTTAAACTGATCAGCATGTTGTTAACAATTCTGCGATCTTCTATCGAATCACCATGCGACTTCATATGATTCACTAAATTAGTTTATGATGAAATAAACAGGTGCCAAATTATCTTTTAATTTTATAATAATTTTGTTTAAACATGTTTAAAATAATATAAAAAGTTGTTTCCGAAAAAATATAAAAGTTTTGTCCAAAACTAATTTCAAAATAATTTTGTAGAACTAAAAAATGCAAGCTACCAAATAAAACTAAAAATGCTTCTTTTCAGTTGAAATAATAAGTGAAATTGGATAGTTTTGTAGAGGCTAAAGAAAAAACCATATTTCTAAAATACATGACACATTTTTTTCTCATAATGCAATTGGATGTCTCTCTTAAGAAACAATACTTGTTGATAACTTGACCAATTCTCACATTTAAGTGTTTGTTAGGCTATAAGTACCAATGTTTTAAAACTCGGATTTAACCTCCCGGTTAAACCAGTTGAACTTTGAAGCGTTGTCTAATTTATTTCGGTTTAGACCAATAAACGGTTAAATTTATAAAATTGGGATAAAATTGCTTCAAGCACAAACAAACCAATTTTTTTATGTTTTACTTCATTTTATTTCTTTGTTTAAATCTAAGAAATTAATTATAAAAATACTTAAAATTGTATAGATGAAAAATAAAGAATAAAATTGAAAGACCCGAGACAATTTAAATGTAAGTAGAAAGAGAAGAAATAATGTAATATTGGTCCTTAACTAATTTTATGATTTGTTATTGGGTCTTACATTGCATTTTTCTTATTTTGTAAGCTTGTTTATTATTATCGTATTTATTTGAGAATTTTATTTTATAAATTATGATATAAGTTAATTTATTAGGATATTTAATAATATATTTATTTACTTTGTTGTTTAAATTTAATATACGGTTCAATCACGATTGAATCGGTTGAACCGATTGAACCATGACCTGCATGTTTTAACGGTTCTCTGGTCCGATTTATAAAATATTGATAATTACTTGTTGACAAATTCTCACATTTAAGTGTTTGACGATATTAATATATAACTCATGTATTTGGAATTTGGTTCTTGAATGGATCTTATCAATTTATCTTTCAGCAACTTTTAAGTCTTTAGGGCAAATTTTACAAAAATAATCAGTACACATTATGGGTTTTGCCGACCTCGCCAAATATTTATTTTTTTGTCATATTTAGTGAGGCGGAGTCTCAATAACTCATACGGATCTTTATTGTGAATTTGCCCTTCGGACTTAAAAGTTGTTTAGAAAAGAAAACCACGAACTTTCACTATATTGTACTGTCTTATGCTACCATCTATGTTTTGCGTATGTTTTATCTTCGCATTTGGTAGTTTGTTAATTATAACTATGCTTTGTTTTCTTTCACTACTTATGATTATGATAAAAACAGTGATGCAGGATCAGTAGTATAACATTAATTGCTCTGGAGTATATTTGAATTTATTTTATAGCTTCTTCAGTATTTCTAATGGCTTATTCATTCCTGTTGCAGATGTATGGATTCGTTCCTTTATTTTCCAATTTAACTCGTTTGGAAATCGTACTTGGGAGAAGTATTAGCTGGTCTTTTATAACTTCTGTCGCGAAGAATTACCCTATACTTCAAAGTATTAACTGGTCTTTTATAACTTTTGAGTTCATATTTGGAAGAAGCATTATCTATATTCTAGTCTTAACTGGTTCCAAGATAATTTTCCAGAATGCCTTTCTTTAGAGTTTAAAAGTTGTACCATTACAAATTACAGAGGTGTTTATGGTGATTTCCGGTAAACAACCGCTAGTCTTCCAAACTATAAAAAATATACTTTGGTTACTCGCAGGATCGACTAGATTGATCCTAGGACATAGTCAAAAAGCTTGTCGTTTGTGATAATTTGGTTCATATTTTGTTAGTTGTTTGGCTTTGAAATAAGAAATAAATAAACGAAATGTAAAGTCTGGCAATCGCCTTGTTATACACGTAAATATAACTTTGGCGAAAGATGAAGTAAATATGAACTTGCAAGAAACTTAAAGTACAGGAACGTAAATTGCAGAATGTAAATGTTTCGAAGTAAAGTTAAACGAAAGATAAAAGTGCAAGAATGTAAATGCTTCGAAGTAAAGTTAAACGAAAGATAAAAGTGCAAGAATGTAAAAGGCTGAAATGTAACGAAATATAGAAGATACTGGAAAGATACTTGCATAAAGATGAATACAAATGTATTTAAATTGGTGGTGTCATACGTACATTTCTCAGCGAACTCGTTCTCTTAACACTTGATACTTGAGTAATTTGTGAGTGATTTGTACAAAATGAACACCCTGGATCCTGATATTAAGACCCTTATTTATACTAATTTCGACCCTAACTGTCCTACAATAACGAAATGCCACGTTGCTCACATGCATACGCTTCGAATCCCTGGGGCGTAATCTGTCCTTGTTCGGTTACACAGACTATTTCGAAATTCAAATCCTCCCGCCTGAATTCTCTTTCGATACGTGGCAACATGATCAAAAAATGAGAATGCTACGAAACACGCCAAGCTTCAGTACCCTTCGTATTTTGAGAAAACGCTTAAGTCTTAAAGACAATTTACTTCGAATCAGCTCCAATTCCCATTATCTTTACTTCAACTTAAACAACATCCTCGACTCATGGCCATCAGGAGCCATTTTTATTCTCAGAAATGGTCATCAGAAACCATCCTTCTTCGAACTCTAATTCTTCAAAGAATATTTCCTTCAAACGAAATCTCCAGCTATCAAATTGCCCCCAATAAATGCCTATTTCGAAAAACAAGAGAAATAGGCGTTTCTTGTCACGATGAGATTTCCTTTTACTCATTTTTTAGAGTTCCAAGACAACTGACTAACTTCATAATCATTTATGACTCATCTTTCAAAACGTCTTGTCATTTTCAAAAACGTCTCTTCAAAACGTGCATTCCCACGATTTGTCATTACTTGTGATCATTGCTCCTATATACTAGGAGTAAGGCTAACAACTGTTCGACCTTAGTTGGATTAAATCACCGCTTTCCGCGTGTCTTTTGACCTTTACCCAAAAGATTTGAAAAGGTTCCTACTAAACCTTTAAATACTTAACCCTTTGCCTTCACACAACTTCATCTTTCATCTTTCTGCGATCATCACAGAAAAAAGAAATCCTCTTTGGTTTTTAACCTAGTTCTTGAAACAAACACATCCATGGCGTATTCTTCAAATGCTCTCCAACCTATTCAAAAGCGTCAACATCCCACACAAACAGGGAACCAACAACACATTCCAGACCCAAACGCAGCAGAAACTCGCGCTATCTACGCTTCTCAGGTAATCATTCCTTTTGAACTTTCTAGAAAAACTCATGCCTTCATGGGTCCTTTACCTGGAGGAAATAACCCTTCTCTGGGTAAATTTTTCCCTACTTATAATAAGACTAGGCCCTTGGTTAGTAAGAACAAAATAGATGAAGATGGCAACCCAATCTTAGCTGAAACTGCCAATGTAGATGATGCTTCGACTGAAGCCACTGCAGCTTTAGAGAAAATTAGGTTGAACTATGTGACTAACTTCCTAAAAGTCTTTAGATCAATTCCCTTAGCAAAGGATCCCAACCTATATTATGCTTGGCTGACTAAAGTAGAAAGTAAAAAGGCTTCATTTTGGAAGGAATTAGGGATTTATGATCTAATCCAATTATCCAAAACAGGTTTAGAATACAACCAAACCATGTTAGTAGCATCAGTATATTTATGGGATGCTTCTCACAATACTTTCCACCTTCCTTGTGGGATGATTACCCCTACTCTCTCGATGTAGCCGCTATCACAGGGCTTCGACCAACTGGGGAAATCTTCGATCCCAACTTCATGGATACTGACACCATCCAGTTCAACGAAGTAAAAGTCACCTACACTGCCTTCATCCAGAGATACCATGTTCAATCAACCACTGAAGTCACAGATGAAGAGCATATCGCGTTTCTAGCACTCTGGCTTTCGAGATGCGTTTTTTGTTCTAGGTCCATCCAAGTGGCAAAGAGGTATCTTTGTATGGCTAACTGTCATACCCCAATTTTTGACCCTAAGATCATACATCATTTGCATCTCAATCATTAATCAAGATCACAATCTTGAGATTTCATTTTTCGGTGTTATGTTTGCTTCGTCTTTGAGGGGAACTATCAAGCACCTAATTTTCTTTAATTTGTTTTATACTAACCCAAATACCAAAAACATTGCTTTGTTTCTTTGTAGGCTTTTGTTTTGTAGGTACCAAGCCAAGACATGCAATAAACAAGGCATTTTTCACATTTTTGACTGATGAAATCGATTTCCCTACTGGGTAAATCGATTTCCCTGCAGCAATCATCAACAAAATCACATTCTGGACAACATGAAATCGATTTCCCTCCTGGGTAAATCGATTTCCCTAGTGTATTTTGCGCCAATTTCTCTTCTGGAACAGAGTGAAATCGATTTCACTCCTGGGGAAATCGATTTCCTTAAGGCGAAATTCAAAAAATATAAGGAGGGAAGCTTGACATCATTTTGGCACCTTTTTCTTTGATTATTTTTGATCATTTTACCAATTTTCCACCTCATCAAAATTAACTCATTCATTAAACCCTCTTTAACCTCATTTTACCATTTTTACCATTTAATTACCACTTTAATCACCAATTAAACATAAGTTAATCACCAAACACAAAAAGACCAATTTGCCACTACTCTTGCTCCAATTCTATAAATAGAGCCCTCTACTCTCTCATTTCTCAAGCTTTTGATAGCCAAAAAAGTTCTTGCAAATTCATTTCTCAAGCTTTTGAGAGCCAAAAAACCTCTTGCAATTTCTCTCCTCATTCCTACCAAATTCACCAAAGCTCTTCATTCTTTCATAAAGTTTGTGAGTTACATCTTGAACCTCACAAACTTTGAGCTAAACCACCATCCATTTCACTTTTTTTTCTTCAATTGTTGAGAGATCAAGATTTGTGTTGGTGATTCTTGAAGTAGATCCAAGTTTTGTTCAAGATTTGGTAAATTTTCTTCATCCTTTTTGTATATCATGATGTAGATCTTTGTTGCTTGTGTGTGATGCATCTTTGATGCTATATTGGTGCTATTTGATGGTGATTTGATGGAAAATTCGTGCTCCAATTGATGTTTGATCATAAGGTGTTTGTACATTTGTTCAAGTCAAGTTTTATGCCTCTAAATGCTGTTTTTGCTGATTTTTACACTGAGGAAATCGATTTCCTTAAGGCTGAAATCGATTTCCTGCTGAGCGTGACTTGTTTTTTTTGAAAACTGCACTATAGAAATCGATTTCCCTCTGCATGAAATCGATTTCCTGCTGGCAGAATGTGGTTTTTTTGCCTTTTTTATGCTTGTTTTGGTTTCCTACTTCCTCCACTTCATTAATATCATTGGATCTAGGATGTTGATAGGTTTGAAATGACCTAATCCATAATATTAGATGAATGATATTAATGATAGTGTGAGTTGATTATCTTTTGTGAATTTTATTCTTATTCCTCCATTTCATTAATATCATTGGATCTAGGATGTTGATAGGTTTGAAAGAACCAAATCCATAATATTAGATGAATGATATTAATGATAGTGTGAGTTGATTATCTTTTGTGAATTTTATTCTTATTCCTCCATTTCATTAATATCATTGGATCTAGGATGTTGATAGGTTTGAAAGAACCAAATCCATAATATTAGATGAATGATATTAATGATAGTGTGAGTTGATTATCTTTATGCATTTTATCTTCTCCTTCTCCTTTTTTTCTTTTGATCGATGAAAGTCTTAATGCCTTGAGAATTCTTATGGATTCTTGGTGAAGACTAGATCGTTACCTATTTTCTTTTCGTGCGGTATTGCTTTCGGAAGGCGATCTACATATCGTTCTTCTCGCATGCATTAGCACATAAAGTTTTGACCGGCCTCGTTGTAGGGTGATTTCTACATAAATCACTTGGCGATCTGCTTAACATAGCGCAATATTTCGTGTCCCGAATCAAAAAGATCAAACATGGAAAAGAATTGTATGCGGTTGATTTAAGACTTGTGGAGGTTTTTATCGTGTAGTCGCTATGATTCTATCAAGCTTCTGATAAACCCCATTGAATTTAAATCCGAGTACATCATTCACTCACCATAGATCTTCCTACTAACTTTGATAACATACTTGACAAGTTTCAAGATGGTTATCTTTAACACTTAACAACTAACTTTAATTTCCGCACCTTTACTATACCGCTCTTTATATTACCGCTCTTTATATTTCTCGCTTTATCGCTTTACTTTATCATTTCATCATATTTACTTTCCGTCATTTTCCCTTTGTCCACTTGGACATATGTTTATGTTTCCGTTTTTTTTTCTTTTGTCCACTTGGACCATACTTTATTTTTCGCTAAAACACTAATAAATAACCAAAATCTAAAAAATACATAAGGTTCTCTTTGGACTATCGGTTACTATCCCTAGCACTTTGGAGATTCGGACTTATGGACCTAGTACCTCTGGACTCATTCTATTACTATCCTGTGATTATTCTGTCTGTCTGGCATTGTTCTGTTGTATGTTTATGTGTGCAGGTATTTCCTTGAAAGCCCTTGATGGTTAATTCCAAGGCATTGATATAAGGATTTTACCCGAAAACAGCCGTTACTCTGCCCAATTTTCGTCAGAATCTTAATGTGCTTAATGCAAAGTGGTGCTAAGACAATAAGTTCATCTGGATCCCCAAGTGTTAATGTGTTGGTATTGATAAATCCAAAGGATGGGAAAACTACCTTGGCTCTTAATGTCAAGTGTTGGCTTCTTATTCGGTTAGACCGTTTCTTTCCTTAGCTTTTATTTTATGTACTAGGTTAGCCTCTTCATCTCCTCCCATTCTTAAATTTTCAAAATCTTCTCCCTTTTTCCAAAATATTCTTATGTTTGCAATCTTTTCAAAACTTTTTCTTAAAAATATCTTCCGCCCTTAGTGGCTTTTCTTCAAAAGTTTAGACACCGTTAATTGTCGAAACGAGTGGTTATACCCCACGATTTTGAAATTGATTGATAATAACGAGATCTTTTCCGCGTGAGAGAGCTAGTGGCATACTCGTTGATTTTATCCGAGTTGGCGCCCTTCTTTCATTTGCGATGCAAAGAACTTGTTTGTTCTCATGCTCAAGATCAATGGCTGAGTATTTCTCTCTAACGACAACAAAGTGTTTATTCGTTTTAAAAACGTTTTTCCCAAAAGCGGAACTACATTAGCTCTGACTTCTCCATTGCACCGAGGAGGTATGTAGGCCCAAAGCTTAACGCTTTGCCGAGCTTATTTAAAAAATAAAACAAACTCTTTTTTTAGCACACACACAACACAGATTTTCAAAAAGGTTCCTGTGGAGTACCACAGATATGAGGGGTGCTTAAAACCTTCCCCTCATATAATCAACACCCGTACCTGAGATCTCTTTATTTGTTTTAAAAAACAAAACTTTGGGTTTTTCGTTCTTTTCCCTTTTCCTTTGAAAAAATAAAGCGCGGTGGCGATTTCAAACGGAATATTGATTCGAGTCAATTTCATGGCTTCGATATCAGATTTTCCCTGCTACAGAAAATTGGCGACTTCACTGGGGATCCAGTTTTAAGTGTGTTAAGCCTATTTTTGTTTATCTGTGTGTTTTTATCTGTATATATTATTGTGTACTTTGTTTTTTTATCTTCTTTTTTTTCTTTTTGGTGCTCGATGGTTCCTCTGTGATGAGATAAAGTTCTAACCCGAACTTTTGTGAGTAACTTGAGATAGGAGGTGGTATGACCAATAGTTGCATGTCAGGAGCAATCCTTAACATGAGCATCATATGGTGGAACCCCAATCAGTGGAGGCCTCATGGAAGGTAGTAGAGGTTGTTACGAACCATCGTGATAACGCTATTACTTTCAATAGTGAGTGTCCGTAGAAGCTGAATGGCCTAGAACCTTTTTTACCAATCTAAGCCTTTTTTAGGATGTAGTGCAGAAACAAGATCAAGTACCAATTTGAGCTTGTTGTCATGCGATACTACGCTCAGACGAGGTCTTTTTAGGCATATTATTGGCGCCCATGAGCAATTGTGCGTGCCGGTAGTATCCGATAGAAGATTGAAAATTCTGGGAATCTTTGTAGAACCCGTTCGTCAGGTACAAAATTCCCTAGTTCATACCTTTGTGGGTGGTTCTTAACCTTGACTCCATGCTCGTGACGTCGAACCTTGGAACCCTGTTTGTGTGACCGTGTGTGATCTTGATTGTGATTGATGCATAAACCATGCATCCATGCATTCGTTTGATTTCCAAGGAACTCATAGGTCTTTCTTTGTAAACATCATAAGTTTCATCAAACTCAATGGATCTTGGGTGTCGATGAGGTGAAAACCTTAATCCACCAAAATGGATGATTGATCTTGATGATAACTTGATCAAAGTTTTGATCCAATATAGGATTTACCTCCTTCATGTTTTGATGTTTACAAAGTAATAACTTGAATTCTTTGAAAATCAAATAAATAAATAAATAAAATAAAAACAACAATTGCATCATTTGCATACATACATCCAGGTTGTCCAAGAAACTTATCCTTGCCTGTCTCCATCTTCAGAGTTGTCTGTCTACTGTCAAGTTGATTCCTCGACACATTGAACTAGAAGCATGTATCTGAAAAGTATGGAAGAACTTCAACAAGACCAAGAAGAGTTTCTAAGAGCAGAGGTCAGCGAGTTGAAAATTCAGATGAATCAAATTATGGAAATCCTGCAAGTCTTGTTGAAGAAAGAATGCAACATTCCTCCAATTTTCCTGAAGCCAAGTGTTTCAGACAAGATAGCTCATCTTTATTGCTGATTAGTCACTAGGCCTTGTTTCTGTACTGTTTGTATTTCCTTTATTGTGCTGTTTACTTTTAGATCTTGTTTGTTTCTGAATGGTAATTTTAATGAAATGAGCATTGCATATTTTGAATTCATTCACATATACTATGCTTTCTTTTACAAAACTTTTTCTTCCATTTTCTTTCTCTATCAAATTTGTGTTTTATGCAAAGATTGGAGGGAGGATGATGACAACGAAATACCCAAGTGGTTGAACTGTATGCTTTCGAATAAAACTTTGCTGATGATGTACAGGCATTGTTTCAATTCCCAAACACTGGAGAAATAAGGAAGTTAATCCCTTGTCAACCCCTCTGATCCTTCGAAGTAGGAGTTTCTTTCTGTACGAAAAAACCCGCATTTTAAACCTGGGGCAGGGTAGTTCTCAGTTAATTTGGCTGTGCATTCTATTTTAAGAGAATCATTCAGTACACCTTTCCACAAAGGTTTCAATCACAAGCTTTCCTCCGCATACATCAAAGAAATGTTGGAGATGCCAATCAAAAGCCAATGATAGTTCATCAATCATTAAGCAAGGCAGTCACTATCTTTCAAAAAAAAATGTATCAAAAAATGTATACAAAGAAAAGCCTGCTAAGTCAAAACCAAAAACGACTTAGGCAAGAATCAAGGCATCCCGATGACTGTAAATTCAAAAATAAACAGTTCAGGCAAAAGTTAGGGATATTAAATAAAAAAGATGAAAAGGAGAAGTCAATAAATTCCTCAAACAACAAAATGTTGTGATATCAAAAGGAAGAAGTGACTGCCATCTCAAAAGTTCTCTTTGCTTGTGAACTATCATCATTATCAAAGGTGCAATTCCAGAAGTCTCTTGGAACCTGAATGCATAAGTTGAATTAACTGAGTTTTAGGACAGGAGATCATCACGAAGACGGGGTGGGTACAATCAAATTTTGAGCCTTATATCCTTTGTTTCTAAAACCGTGAACCAGGCCACGTTACAACCTTCAAAAGACCTAATTGAAGCAAGGTTTGTTTGAAAGCATACTACAACAAGGTTGCGTAAGCTGACTCCCATGAGATTTTCCAATCATTTGTTTGATATCATGCCTTTGCTTTATCTTTCACTTTGAATGTCTTAACCTTTATGTTTTGACCTGTGATTCCATTTGCTTTACATCAATAACATCTTTCCAATAATGATTTTGATTTCAAAAATATTCTTTGAGCATTGCATTAAAATTACCATTCTTGAATGAACATTTTATTTGCAAGTAAGCACTCATCTTTCAGGAAGTTCAAACAGTTGAGAAACTTGATCAGTGATCCTATCAGGGGCATGTTATTTCAAGATCCTGTTGTTCAGATGTTCAGTCAAGATTTGTTGATCAGAATATCCTTTCAAGACTTATACTGGGGCAAGCCATCCCAACATGCATTTCAAGAATTGAAGCCATGATCAGTTCATCCCCAGTACATTTCAACTGAAGCCATGATCAGTTAACTTGCAACAATTAGTCAATCAGGGGCAATATTCTTCAGCAATCCCCAAGCAGTTTTATCAGCCTTTCTCAAAGGATCATCGTTTTGATACAGCTACCAATGTGACAAAAGTTTGTTTAAGCATCTTCTTCCCAAGCAGAGTTGGCAGAGTTCTCGTGTTGAGGAATCAGAGTTTTAATCTTGCCTCACAAAAGAGTCTCCCTCAGTTGTAACAAACAATTGCATTACATTGATCATATATCATGCATAGAAAAATTCAACATCATGCAATGAAACAAAATTCATGCTCATTTACATTTTCCGAGGTCCTGTTGTTATCAACATTTTACCTTGAGATCTAAGTCCAACTTACTTGGCACATACCAAAGTAGATGTTCGTCTGCCTGTTTCTAGTTCCGTCCAATGCTACTCTTGGATGTGTAAACTTTTCTCTCTGTCCAATGCTACTCTTGGACATGTCGTTTCTCACTTTTTATCCAAAGCCACTATTGGATGTCACAATCCCCATTAACATGTTTCTCACCTCATTCAAAGCTACTATTGAATGACGTTCATATCTTTGAGCTGGAATAACATTCTTTTTGTCCAATGCCACTATTGGATGTTTATTGAGTTTGTTTTCCATCCATTGCCACTCCTGAATGGTTGCTCAAATTTCCAAATTGGTTTCCCTTTTGTTCAAAGCTACTATTGAACGTCTCTGATGTATTTCCGGGTTCAGGTTTCCATTTTGCATTCAAAGCCACTATTGAATCTCTTTGGTTTCCATTTTTGTCTAAAGCTACTATTGGATTGTTCCCGATGTTTTCCAGAGTTTGGATTCCTTTTGTTCAAAGCTACTGTTGAACGTCTCTGCCGTATCTTCGGGTTTGTAGGTCTCCTTTTGCATTCAAAGCCACTATTGAATCTTGTTGGTCTCCTTCCATCCAAAACAACTATTGGATGTCTCCACTGTTTCCTCAGAGTTTGGACCCATTTTTCAGATTCATTCAATGCCACTCTTGAATGTCTCTGATGGTTGGTGTCGTCTAATGCCACTCTTAGACGTTTCTACCCAATATGTTTGTGTTCCAGAGTTCATCCAATGCCACTTTTGAATATCTCTGTTGATTTTCGTCGTCTAATGCCACTCTTAGACGTTCTTACTACACTTATAACTTGGGTTTTATCCCTCCCTTTCCAAGTATTGCTGGATATTTCTTGTCACCCTGGCGGATAACCAGTAGTATCTTGTTTCCCCTGCCGCTCCTTTCATTCGAGTCTATTGCTCATTCCTTTTGTTCCTCCAGTGGCATTATATTCCCCTCTATTTCATAATCATACTTGATGCATCCATTAGCATCGCATTATACCTTAGGTTCAAAAATTGTGTGTTTTATATTTAAGTCTCTTCAATTACGTCGAGCTGAGGATTTTAACCCTCACATCTCCGGAAAGAAGAAACTTAAATAGGGGCATCTGTCATACCCCAATTTTTGACCCTAAGATCATACATCATTTGCATCTCAATCATTAATCAAGATCACAATCTTGAGATTTCATTTTTCGGTGTTATGTTTGCTTCGTCTTTGAGGGGAACTATCAAGCACCTAATTTTCTTTAATTTGTTTTATACTAACCCAAATACCAAAAACATTGCTTTGTTTCTTTGTAGGCTTTTGTTTTGTAGGTACCAAGCCAAGACATGCAATAAACAAGGCATTTTTCACATTTTTGACTGATGAAATCGATTTCCCTACTGGGTAAATCGATTTCCCTGCAGCAATCATCAACAAAATCACATTCTGGACAGCATGAAATCGATTTCCCTCCTGGGTAAATCGATTTCCCTAGTGTATTTTGCGCCAATTTCTCTTCTGGAACAGAGTGAAATCGATTTCACTCCTGGGGAAATCGATTTCCTTAAGGCGAAATTCAAAAAATATAAGGAGGGAAGCTTGACATCATTTTGGCACCTTTTTCTTTGATTATTTTTGATCATTTTACCAATTTTCCACCTCATCAAAATTAACTCATTCATTAAACCCTCTTTAACCTCATTTTACCATTTTTACCATTTAATTACCACTTTAATCACCAATTAAACACAAGTTAATCACCAAACACAAAAAGACCATTTTGCCACTACTCTTGCTCCAATTCTATAAATAGAGCCCTCTACTCTCTCATTTCTCAAGCTTTTGATAGCCAAAAAATTTCTTGCAAATTCATTTCTCAAGCTTTTGAGAGCCAAAAAACCTCTTGCAATTTCTCTCCTCATTCCTACCAAATTCACCAAAGCTCTTCATTCTTTCATAAAGTTTGTGAGTTACATCTTGAACCTCACAAACTTTGAGCTAAACCACCATCCATTTCACTTTTTTTTCTTCAATTGTTGAGAGATCAAGATTTGTGTTGGTGATTCTTGAAGTAGATCCAAGTTTTGTTCAAGATTTGGTAAATTTTCTTCATCCTTTTTGTATATCATGATGTAGATCTTTGTTGCTTGTGTGTGATGCATCTTTGATGCTATATTGGTGCTATTTGATGGTGATTTGATGGAAAATTCGTGCTCCAATTGATGTTTGATCATAAGGTGTTTGTACATTTGCTCAAGTCAAGTTTTATGCCTCTAAATGCTGTTTTTGCTGATTTTTACACTGAGGAAATCGATTTCCTTAAGGCTGAAATCGATTTCCTACTGAGCGTGACTTGTTTTTTTTTGAAAACTGCACTATGGAAATCGATTTCCCTCTGCATGAAATCGATTTCCTGCTGGCAGAATGTGGTTTTTTGCCTTTTTTATGCTTGTTTTGGTTTCCTACTTCCTCCACTTCATTAATATCATTGGATCTAGGATGTTGATAGGTTTGAAATGACCTAATCCATAATATTAGATGAATGATATTAATGATAGTGTGAGTTGATTATCTTTTGTGAATTTTATTCTTATTCCTCCATTTCATTAATATCATTGGATCTAGGATGTTGATAGGTTTGAAAGAACCAAATCCATAATATTAGATGAATGATATTAATGATAGTGTGAGTTGATTATCTTTATGCATTTTATCTTCTCCTTCTCCTTTTTTTCTTTTGATCGATGAAAGTCTTAATGCCTTGAGAATTCTTATGGATTCTTGGTGAAGACTAGATCGTTACCTATTTTCTTTTCGTGCGGTATTGCTTTCGGAAGGCGATCTACATATCGTTCTTCTCGCATGCATTAGCACATAAAGTTTTGACCGGCCTCGTTGTAGGGTGATTTCTACATAAATCACTTGGCGATCTGCTTAACATAGCGCAATATTTCGTGTCCCGAATCAAAAAGATCAAACATGGAAAAGAATTGTATGCGGTTGATTTAAGACTTGTGGAGGTTTTTATCGTGTAGTCGCTATGATTCTATCAAGCTTCTGATAAACCCCATTGAATTTAAATCCGAGTACATCATTCACTCACCATAGATCTTCCTACTAACTTTGATAACATACTTGACAAGTTTCAAGATGGTTATCTTTAACACTTAACAACTAACTTTAATTTCCGCACCTTTACTATACCGCTCTTTATATTACCGCTCTTTATATTTCTCGCTTTATCGCTTTACTTTATCATTTCATCATATTTACTTTCCGTCATTTTCCCTTTGTCCACTTGGACATATGTTTATGTTTCCGTTTTTTTTTCTTTTGTCCACCTGGACCATACTTTATTTTTCGCTAAAACACTAATAAATAACCAAAATCTAAAAAATACATAAGGTTCTCTTTGGACTATCGGTTACTATCCCTAGCACTTTGGAGATTCGGACTTATGGACCTAGTACCTCTGGACTCATTCTATTACTATCCTGTGATTATTCTGTCTGTCTGGCATTGTTCTGTTGTATGTTTATGTGTGCAGGTATTTCCTTGAAAGCCCTTGATGGTTAATTCCAAGGCATTGATATAAGGATTTTACCCGAAAACAGCCGTTACTCTGCCCAATTTTCGTCAGAATCTTAATGTGCTTAATGCAAAGTGGCGCTAAGACAATAAGTTCATCTGGATCCCCAAGTGTTAATGTGTTGGTATTGATAAATCCAAAGGATGGGAAAACTACCTTGGCTCTTAATGTCAAGTGTTGGCTTCTTATTCGGTTAGACCGTTTCTTTCCTTAGCTTTTATTTTATGTACTAGGTTAGCCTCTTCATCTCCTCCCATTCTTAAATTTTCAAAATCTTCTCCCTTTTTCCAAAATATTCTTATGTTTGCAATCTTTTCAAAACCTTTTTCTTAAAAATATCTTTCGCCCTTAGTGGCTTTTCTTCAAAAGTTTAGACACCGTTAATTGTCGAAACGAGTGGTTATACCCCACGATTTTGAAATTGATTGATAATAACGAGATCTTTTCCGCGTGAGAGAGCTAGTGGCATACTCGTTGATTTTATCCGAGTTGGCGTCCTTCTTTCATTTGCGATGCAAAGAACTTGTTTGTTCTCATGCGCAAGATCAATGGCTGAGTATTTCTCTCTAACGACAACAAAGTGTTTATTCGTTTTAAAAACGTTTTTCCCAAAAGCGGAACTACATTAGCTCTGACTTCTCCATTGCACCGAGGAGGTATGTAGGCCCAAAGCTTAACGCTTTGCCGAGCTTATTTAAAAAATAAAACAAACTCTTTTTTTAGCACACACACAACACAGATTTTCAAAAAGGTTCCTGTGGAGTACCACAGATATGAGGGGTGCTTAAAACCTTCCCCTCATATAATCAACACCCGTACCTGAGATCTCTTTATTTGTTTTAAAAAACAAAACTTTGGGTTTTTCGTTCTTTTCCCTTTTCCTTTGAAAAAATAAAGCGCGGTGGCGATTTCAAACGGAATATTGATTCGAGTCAATTTCATGGCTTCGATATCAGATTTTCCCCGCTACACTAACCAGATAAATGCTGGGGAAAAAGTTAAACTTAAGCCAGTTAATTCTAGGATTCCTTTACGAGAATCTTGGCGGAGCAACAGATCTTGTCAAGAACTACAAAACAGGATCTCTCCTTTTCGCTGGCCCCTTCTGGTTGTTGCAGCTATGGCTCAATGCTACTTTCGAGGCTCACCTCCCATATAAAGGTATTGTGGATGAAGAAGATACAACAATTAAAAATTGAACAGTAGAAGGAACTAGATTGACTCACCTAACTCCAAAAGAAGAAACGGGAAAGCTCCGCGAAACTTTTCTAGCATACATGATGATGTTCGCTAAACGCTATCAGTTTAGTCCTTCTATGGCTCCATTTGTAAAAAGAAAAGTAGGTCCTGAGTGGTTTACTCGAGAATTTCCAGCAACTTCTCCAGATCAACAAGCCGAATCTATGGTTATTTGGGAGGCTTTTCTAACTCCTAAACTATTGTACCACCGACTACGATCTCCCAAGAGTCATTGTTGTCTCCTTTGCTACCAACCAAATCTTGTATCGAGGCAATTTGGATTGGTTCAGCTTAAACCAAAATGCATGTATGACAAGAGGAATCACATGTGTCTACACACTCTGCATTTATCTGAAGATGAATATGAATCCAAAATATCCAAATATGTTGGCATCACAACTCTCTCTCCCATCTCCTTCGAGCCTGCCTTCTATTCTACCATAGACTTCCATCAATGGTGGACAGATTATTATACTATGCAAATCTTCGACGCTGAAAGTCTTACTCAAGAACTAACTGAAGCTTTTGCTGATGTGCAAGCGAACTTCCATAAAGGTACTTCGACTCATATTAAAGAAATCCAAGCCTTTAAAAAATTCTTTGAAACTATCTACAGGCCTGATGACCTTAGTCGGACCGTTCGTGAAGCTGCGGTCACTTTACGTGAAAAGTTTTGTGCTAAACTGGATAAGCTAAAATTGCCCACGTATGTTCGACCTGAACTACATTATGAAGTGGCTTTTAAACTTAATCCTCCAAAATTCCCTCCACTACCTAGTGCTGACTTTGGTGTGGCTCTAAGTCCTCCTTTTCCAGACTGGTTTGTGTGTGGGAATGTTTCCAAAATCCTTTGCGAACAATCTAAAAAACGCGTTGAACGTGTGGTTCCGACTAAGAACACCTTGGATAATTTCAATGGACATCTTCATATAAGTCTTGAGCATGTTCGTGTTTTGACTCCTATACCTGAAGGTTGGAGTTTGGATTATCCTTCAACTAACTTTCTTTCCTTACTTATATACTGACTTCTATCTTGTTCACAGCTGCGAGTCGAAAGAAAGTTATTAAGGAAGCAACTGCACAGAAGGGCGCTGGAGCTTCATAAAGCACCAAAACAAGTGGGAGTGATTCTGTCACTACTGGCAAGAAACCCACGGTACGTACATACTTTATATTCTAACTTGTCCAATTTTCTGAATATTACTCACTTTGTCCAATGTGCATTCTCAGAGTTCGAAGCCTTCGACACCTTCAAAGCGGAAAATTCCCCACACTACTGCTTCAGATGATGAAGATAAATCTCTCCCTTGTACCAGACAAACTACGAAGAAAAGACAAAAGACCACCATTTATTTAACCAAAGAAAAGGGATCTGGGACTTCGAAGCTTACTTCATCGAGTGATAAGGTATCTTCTGATGAATCACCTTTAAAGGTTTCTAGCACTATCCCAGTTGTGGAAAGCCATAACTCAAGCCCAAATAATGTCCCAACCAAGGTATTTGGATTTTATAACATAACCATTTTCTCATACTTAACTTTAATGGCTAAGTTTACATCTTACCTTGTAAATGTAGGACGATGTAGGCACAGATACTTCTGATCTCAAAACTTCAGATCTCAACATCGATCTTGACAATCTTCATGGTATATATTCGTCCTTTAATTGACAAACAAGTTTTTTGCAACTTTTCCGTCTTAACAAATTTTGATTGCACGTACAGGTATTCCTCGACGCAAATCTCCTGTCCTTCCTCCAGTTATCGAAGACGTTCAACCCATTGCGAATATCGTTTCACCTGTGCATGCTGAGGCAAGTCATTCGAATGACGCTTCTCCAATTACCCATCAAGACGAAGACATGGAAGAAAATCCTCAGCATTCAAATAGCGGCAATGTAGTTTAGCAGCCAACTGGGAGTGAAGACACTATCTCTGAACATGAGGATGCGGATGAAGCTTCTAATTTGCCTCCACCATGCAGTAATGAAACTTTGACCTTCGGGACCATAATTACCCCTACGGCTACTTCGAAGCAGACCCCTACAGTGCTCACTTATACAGAAATGGAGCAACTCAAGAATACTGATCTTGTAAGCTTCCTCAAGGCTATGATGAATGCCGAGAATGTTTCGCCTATCAGGCTTGAGCCTTCTTCGAACATCTTGGCGGAAAGTGGTAAGGAGAATGATATTCCAAACCTCCTTCATCAGATAAAGAAAAAGTTCTTTGAAACCAACTGTAATACGGTGAACTGACTTTTTATCGAAATGTCGCGGTTAAGCAAGAGTCGCCACCGACTTTTATTTTATCCAATTTTAGGAAAGGCTAAAAGAACAGGAAAGACCTTTTTGAAATAGATTGAGTTCGGGGGGTAAGTTATACAAAGGGAAGGTGTAAGGCACCCTTTGCATCCATGGTTATCCATGGGCTCTTAATTGTTTAGCTCACTTTTGTTTGTTTGAATTTGTTTTAAAAAAAACAGTGTATGAATAGAAATTTTGAATAAGAACTTTAGCTTGTAAATAAGCGTAGTCTTTTTGAATTTGATTTGAAAAGAGTGAGAAAATAGTTTTTGAATTTAGAGCAAGCAATTAGTAGCAACTACCCTAAGTTTGAAAATTCGTTCTTTTAGCTTTTCGAGGCGAAAGGATCTATCCATACCATGAGAGGGCAAGAAGTCTTTCAATTGGATGTGTAAGGGTCATCGAGTTATCATTCGCCATAAGACTGTCCCATGCCATAAAGAGGGCAGGTAGTCTAAGGGAAGGATATAATAGTCATTAATCTTTTTAGGCATCATGCGAGGATACCTTAGCAATAGGACAATCATCCTTATTTTTCCGAGGCAGCATCGAGGGACAACATTGATGATAATGAACTGAGGGCAACATTTGTTTTGCTTTAGGTATCCTCGGAATCGGGGGACTTTTGACTATATTAGTACACTTAAAGGCAACAAGGCAACAAAGGCAACAAAGGCAACCAGAGGGATTACCCTAAAGGTGTGTGGGTGCAACAATCACGTGGTTAACTTCGATTACATTTATCTTGTAGTTAGGTGATCTATGTTCAATTCATAGTTTGCACTCCCTAAATTACTAACCACGCAGTAAAAATAATATCACAATTTAAGTGCCTTCAAGGCCAATCAATACAACCAGTAAACAGTTACATAATAATGGGGAAGGGGACAATGAAACCAGCGGATCCCTTAATAGGGTTTGACATAAGTAATAAAAAGTAAGGTTTAGGGTTACCAACGTCTGTAGCTTTGGCAGTTTGACAAACCTTTGGCTTTGATTGATGAAGGTTGATGGGCAGAGGTTTGCCTTGAGCATGAAGCATTGACCCTGACCATTAAGGAAAAAAGAAAACAGTGAGTGCATTGATTGTTCGAACCAAACCTTATTTTTGGGCAAAAAGGCAAAAAATAATGAAATAAAATAAAGGTCAAATTGAATAAGAAAAGACTAAAAACTTAGCTTTTGATCAGTGGAGCGCATGGGCGGAGGCTCCTGACGATAAACCTGAAAAGTTGGGCATAAAGAAAAAGGATGTAGTGAGTGTATGGCTAATTCATTAATTATAGAGGCAAATCTTATTTTAATTTGAAAGGCAGAAATAAAAATAAATGACTTTAAATAAATGAAAATAAAGTAGTGTTAAATAAAAATAAAACAAGTTGGGAACTTAGCTTTTTTTTTTGGAGGCGCGTAGTCGGAAGAATTAGAGGTAATCCTGAAAATTTGCGCACAGAAGAGAATTTGGTGGTGCATTACAGATTGACAATAAGGGTTGGGTTATCAAGATAATAAGGATTAGAGGGTTTTTTATGGTGATAAACTTTAAATCTTAAGGGTCACTGAACAAACCTAAAAATATAATTAGTGGTTAAAATTAACAAACCTAAAACTAAAATTGATTAACCTAATTAATTATTAACAAAAAATTTATATTTAAAACTAATTATTAACCCTATTTAATTATTAAATTAATTCTAAAGTTACATTAATGATTAATTATCAATTAAGACTAAATTAAAATTGTTAACTAATTTCTAAGATTAATTAGTAAATTAATATGTCAATTGGTTAAAAAAACAAGTTGATAGTAAACAAACAGTGGTTTTAAAAAAAGGAACAAAAAAGAAAAACAAATAAAACTAAAAAGGAGAAAAAGAAATTATCTGGCTGGGGCGTGTGATCCTGTGTGGTTGGTGTTAGAACAAGATTTGTTCTTATCAATTATCTTAATTTTGATGATAACAATAATATGAATTTTGCTTAAGATAATATGGTACTCTAATCCAATGCAATTTCCCTTTCAGGAAATATATATAAAGAGTACGCATAATTCAGCGCTCAGAAGTTGTGTCTCAAATGGTTCAGCATGCAACATCAGAACATGGTCTGGCAAGACATCAGAAGATGGTCGAAGCAGAATCAGAACATGGCATCAGAAGAACATGAGATCAGAAGCACTGAAGATCAGAAGATGGTATCACGCAACAGAAGCACTTCAAGATCAGAAGATCAGAAGATGCTATGCACCAAGCTGTTTTGACTCTGATGATATTCAAACGTCGTATTCACAAACATCAGATCAGAAGGAAGTACAGGTGGCAGACTACGCTGACTGACAAAAGGAACGTTAAAGCTACTAAAGGCAACGTCAGTAGACACAGCGTGAACAAGGCTCGAGGTAGTTGACAAAAGCGTATAACATTAAATGCAATGCTGTACGGAACACGCAAAGCATTAAATGCACTCAACGGTCATCTTCTCAACGCCTATAAATATGAAGTTCTGATGAGAAGCAAGGTTACCAATTCTTAACAACTCTGAACGAAAATAAACTTGCTGAAACGCTATTCAATCAAAGCTCAGAATCTTCATCAACTCACTACATTGCTGTTGTAATATCTTAGTGAGATTAAGCTTAAACGATAAGAGAAATATCACAGTTTGTGATTATAGCTTTTAAGAAGCATTTGTAAACTCTTGAATAGATTACATTAAGTTGTAAGGAACTAGAGTGATCGTGTGATCAGTATACTCTAGGAAGTCTTAGCAGTTGGCTGAGCAGTTTGTAACTAGAGTGATCAGGTTGATCAGTAGACTCTAGAAAAGTCTTAGAAGTTGTCTAAGCAGTTGTTCCTGGAGTGATCAAGTTGTGATCAGAATACTCTAGAAGACTTAGTCGTGGACTAAGTGGAAAACCATTGTAATCCGTGCGATTAGTGGATTAAATCCTCAGGTTGAGGTAAATCATCTCTGCGGGGGTGGACTGGAGTAGCTTCGTTAACAGCGAACCAGGATAAAAATAATTGTGCAATTTATTTTTATCGTCCAAGATTTAAAGTCACACTTATTCAATCCCCCCCTTTCTAAGTGTTTTTCTATCCTTCAATTGGCATCAGAGCGCCGGTTCTAAGGTGCAAGCACTTAACCGTGTTTAGAAAAGATTCAGGAAGAGAAAAACGCTTCATTTAAAAGATGGCTGGTGAAACTCCGACAAATCCACCTGCATCTACATCTGGCTCTGCTGAGCAATACAACGGTAACAATGGTTATACAAGACCGCCGGTATTTGAGGGTGAAAACTTTGAATACTGGAAAGATAAACTGGAAAGTTACTTTCTTGGTCTAGATGGTGATCTATGGGATCTTCTGATGGATGGTTATAAACATCCAGTAAATGCCAGTGGCGTAAAGCTGACAAGGCAAGAAATGAATGATGATCAAAAGAAGCATTTCAGGAATCATCATAAATGCAGAACTGTTTTGCTGAATGCTATTTCTCATGTTGAGTATGAGAAAATATCAAACAGGGAAACAGCCTATGATATATATGAGTCCTTGAAAATGACTCATGAAGGAAATGCTCAAGTCAAGGAGACAAAAGCTCTTGCCTTAATCCAGAAGTATGAAGCCTTCAAGATGGAGGATGATGAAGACATTGAAAAGATGTTTTCGAGATTTCAAACTCTGACTGCTGGATTGAGAGTTCTTGACAAAGGATACACCAAGGCTGATCATGTAAAGAAGATCATCAGAAGCTTACCCAGAAGATGGGGTCCGATGGTGACTGCATTCAAGATTGCGAAGAATCTGAATGAATTTTCTCTGGAAGAGCTTATCAGTGCCTTGAGAAGTCATGAAATAGAGCTGGACGCAAATGAGCCTCAAAAGAAAGGTAAGTCTATTGCATTAAAATCAAATATCAAGAAATGCACTAACGCTTTTCAGGCTAGAGAAGAAGATCCTGAAGAATCAGAATCTGAAGAAGAAGATGAACTGTCCATGATTTCCAGAAGGGTAAATCAACTCTGGAAGAGCAAGCAAAGGAAGTTCAGAGGCTTCAGAAGTTCAAAGAGATTTGAACATGGAGAATCTTCTGATGAAAGAAGATCTGACAAGAAGAAGGTCATGTGCTATGAATGCAATGAGCCAGGACACTTCAGAAATGAATGTCCAAATCTTCAGAAGGAAAATCCCAAAAAGAAGTTTCATAAGAAGAAAGGTCTTATGGCAACCTGGGATGAGTCAGAAGATGATTCAGAAGATGAGCAGGCCAACTGTGCGCTGATGGCGACAGAAGATGACGGATCAGAATCTACATCAGAATCAGATTCTGAAGAGGTATTTTCTGAACTTACTAGAGATGAGTTAGTTTCCGGATTAACTGAACTTCTGGAATCCAAGTCTCAGATTTGTATTAAATACAAAAAGCTGAAAAAGCTATTTGAATTTGAAACAAAGAGGCTTGAATTGGAAAATTCTGAATTGAAAGATAAACTTTTAAAATTATCCAATGATGTTGGATCTCCTTCTAATTCAGAAAAATCCACTCCTAGTCTAAACCATATTCTGAAAGAATATGATTTAAGTTTCAGGAAGTTCTTATCTAGAAGTATTGGCAGAAGTCAGCTAGCTTCTATGATATATGCCGTATCTGGAAACAAAAGAGTTGGCATTGGTTATGAGGGTGAAACCCCATACAAACTTGAACCTGTTGATAAAATGAAACTCACATACAAGCCATTGTATGATCAGTTCAAGTATGGCCACTCTCATGATATTAGGCACACTTCACATGCACAAAGTTTTCACATAACACACACCAAGAAGCATGTGACACAACCTAGGAAATATCATGAAACTCATATTAAAAATTATCATGCTGTTCCTCCTATTGCTTATAATGTCAAACCCAAGTTCAATCAGAACTTGAGAAAATCTAACAAGAAAGGACCCAAGAAGATGTGGGTACCAAAGAAAAAGATTATTTCTTTTGCAGATTCTCTTGATAACAAAGAAGACAACATTCAACATGACATGACACCTGGACTCAAGTTGCTCTCAACACTTGAAGGGAAGAAAGATTGTCTTCCAAGTTCTGGTTCTTAAATCTGTTGAAGAAACTATGTTTGTAGGAATTCAGAAAAGAAGCTTATTAGTCGTGGAACCATCTATGATGTTTGCCTCTAAGGCTTTGATGTTTCTTTCTTGAGTATTCTGAATGCTCTAAATGCTACAGAATATACAACATTGAAACATTGATTGTGGACAAATCAATAAACATCTGTTTTGATGATAAACTTGTTTCTGATGAAACAAAGAGCTTAAGAATTTCTGCAGATACAGTTTTGTCTTATCAGAAGCTGCAGAACAAAGAAGTGAACCTCCAGAAGCTGTGTACATCAGAAGTAATGGATCAGAAGATCATTCAGACTTATATCAGCACACTTCAGAAGGAGTATTTCCAGAAGAGAAATTAGATCAATTCAGAAGCAGTAATCAGAATTTGAAGGCGTAAAATCTCTCTGATATTTACAGCTGTCATCTATTATCTGATGATGAACACGTATCTGTACGGTTAGTACAAAGTGTGCAGTTGAAAAGACGCCGACCTAGGTAACTGTTTTAAATCATTTCATTTACCACGTTCTCTCTCCTCACGTCACTCATCATTTAATAAAATTGATTTCCTTTGATTCTGGAACTGTTCAATTTATATTTCTTATTTTTTTTTTCTTTTCAAATCCGTCTCTATATATGCTTTTCAAATCATATCATACATCTTTTTCGCTCCTTTGTCTCTCTCTCTCTCCTTGCATTCTCTCGTTTGAAAAGTTCTTAGCCGTTTTCTAAAAACCCTAATCGAAAACCCAGTTCGCTTCTCTTGCTCGTTTTCGTTCATTCTGCATCAATGGCTGCCTTCTCATCCCAAAATGCTGAGTCATCTGTTCCTCATCATCTCCAAGAAGAAACGTTGCAACTTACTCCTGTTGTTGCATGCTCTATTCCCAAGAACAAATTAGAAGTTCTATGTGAACTTATTGTTGACTTTGACAACCTTGAAGAACATGGATTTAATCTTAAAGAAGACATCATCTTTCAAGGATGGACCTCGTTGTTTGCTGAGTTCGTTGGCCCAGTTTATCCAGATCTTGTCAAGGAGTTCTGGGCACATGCTGTGGTTGCTCCAAAATCAATACTTTCCTTCGTCCATGGAAAGTTTGTTGTTATTACTGAAAAACATCCTAAGAGTGATGTTTGATTTGAAGAACGCGGAAGGAGCTTTTGAAATCGATAAAAGGGAAGATTGGGAAGATGTTCTATCCACTCTCTATTCAAATATCAAGAAAACAAAACACGTCAAGGAGTTGAGAGATATCTACAAAATCTGGACAAAGATCATTCTTGGGTGCTTCTACCATAGGAAAGCGACACATGCTGCTGACTTCATAAACAATGAGCAAAAATATATTCTTTATTGCATTGCCACTCAGAAGAAGGTTGATGTGGTTTACATTATCTTCAACCATATGTGGAAAGCAGTAAAGGATTCCAGAAACGCTTTCAGAAAAGAAAATGGTGGAACAATCATTCCTTTTGGTAGAATTATTACAAACCTTCTGGTGCATTCCAAGATTGTTGAGAGTCTGGAATCTGAAGGTATTGTGAAAGACCTTGTTGTCACATCTGGGGCTTGTCTGAACGCATTCACTTTAAAGAGGATGAACGTGATTAAGGCTATCATTAAGACTCCTCAACCTCTTGCTGGAACAACAATCAGAAGAGAGCCAGTTCTAGCTGAATTCAAAACCTTCTTCAATAGTGAGGTACCACAAGTCAGAACTAAGTATCTGAAATCACAAAAAGAGGATAAGAGTCTTAAAGATCAAGACAAAGGTGCTCCTATTAAAGTGAATCGTAAGAAGGAGGAAAGGACCAAAAGAAAGTTTGATCATCCTGCTGCTACCACCAAGAAAGAAGTGGTCCCAGAAGAAGTGATTGCAAAGGCTGTTAAGGCTGTCTCTGCTGATTTTGAGAAGAAAAAGAAGGAAGCTGAGAAAAAGAAGAAGAAGTCAAATAACAATGCTGAAGTTGTTGAAGTTGTTGAGAAGAAGAAAATCAGAAAAAGGAAGATGATTATTCAAAGCTCAGATGAAGAAAATGCTGCTCAAGAGGCTGAGAATCAACCAGAAGTTCTGGCTTATGTCAGAAGGAAAGAAATCGCTAGCGGCAAAGCAAAGGTTATTGAAGAGCCGAAGAGTAAGAAGCAGAAAAAGACTGAGGGTGTGGCCAAAGCTTTTCTGAGAGGTTCCAAAGGTATATGCATTTCTGAACCAAATTCTGTTCCTGCTGGTTGTTCAGAAGCTGCACCAATAGAGATTGTCCCTACACCTGAACCAGAAAAAGCCTCATCAGAATCACCTGTTTATGTCCATGTTCTTACACCTCCATCTTCTCCTTTAACCATTCCTTCCTCTCCACCTACCATAAATCCTGTTCTGGATATACCACCCCTTCAAACTCTCTTTCCATCTCAACCTTCTCTCAATACCACTCTTGAACATACTCCCTCCACCTCTCAAAACAATCCTTGTGATTCTCCTTTTCCAACCTCTGCATCACATGAGCAGCTGCTCCGTGATTGCAACTACACTCCCAAGCCTCGTCCTGAAGCTGAAGTGGTAGTGTTAGATTCTGATACTGAAGCAGAATCTTCTTATAGGTTGGATAGAGAACCTCTTCCATACTTCACCTCCAACCCTGCCTTTTCAAAAACCCAAATAAAATCCCGCCCTGTATATCCTATTGGTGTAGTTTTTGAAAACATAAAGAAGAATCTCAGAAGTACCTTTGATACTCTCAGAATTGCTGAAAGTTCTGGATTGAATGATGTTGCTATGCGGAACTTCTGGAGGATCTTTCGCAGAAAATCAGATGCTCTGTTTTTAGAACTTCAGGAAGCCTGTGTAGCTGCTGCCCCACGGCCTCGTGGAATTCTGAGGAATTATGAAGACTTCTGGTTTGCTCGCCTCAAAGGAAGATATCTTTTGGAAGAGAAGCCCTTTGTGGATGAATTGGAAGTATTAAGACTGGCTGCTGAAATGGAAGCAAATCCATGCAGGGATATGGTTATCTTTGTTCCTGATTATCCTGTTCTGCTAGGAGATTTCAAGACTCTCTTTGACTATCTGAGGGAAAACCCGTCTGAGAAAGATCCAAACTTGGTCATTCCAGAAGTTGTTGACCCACCAGAAGTTGAAGGTCCTTCTGCTCCAAGGAATCTAGCTGCCATTCTTCAGGCACTTGAGAATGGAGACTCGGAAATTCCTGCTGCAGAATATGGAGATGCTTCTATGCAAGAAGCAGATGCTGAAGATCATGTTGCTGAATCAGACCCTGTTGAGGATATCCCAGCAAATGATACTTCTATGGAAGCTGCAGATCAAGTTGTCATTCCTGTGGATCAAAGCTGTGAAGCTTCTTCTGATGAATCTTCTCGTCTTGCAAAAACGCTAGAAGAAATTCAGAGGAGACAGGATGAGCAAAGCTCACGCAATGACAAGTATGATGCTTTCATTGAGAGGCAAGAAGGACACAACAACGAGATGAAAGAGATGCTGGCCAAGATCTTGTCAAGACTAGGGCCATCTTAGATTGAGTCTATGCTGTTTCTTTCTTTTCTTTGCATCTGTTTTGTTTCTGTGCATCTGATCTTTTCATTTTGTACTTCTGTACCCAATGGTTGAACCTTAATGACATCATCTTCTTCCTCCATGTGTTCTGTTTTATTCATCTGAATCTTTTCTATTTTTTGATGATATGACAAAAAGGGGGAGAAATACTGTGATAAATGATTTGATTTAATCAGTTGCATTCACTAACAAGAACTGCAAGTTCTATATGGTTTAAGTGTTTTGCAGGTACAGAGAAGTGAAGTGAATCTTCAGAAGCAAACACTAGAAGCAAAACCATAAGAAGCGTTATTCTGTAAAA
The DNA here is from genome assembly GCF_029867415.1 of Vicia villosa. Lineage (NCBI taxonomy): Eukaryota > Viridiplantae > Streptophyta > Magnoliopsida > Fabales > Fabaceae > Vicia > Vicia villosa. The sequence goes on along the minus strand of NW_026706344.1, from coordinate 43,298 downwards.
GGGATAAGCTCTTGGAAACTGAAGCAAGCTAAGTGCTGTCAAGCTTCAGAGATCAGAAGCAAGAAAGAAGAATGAATCAGAAGCACTGATAATAGAATTTGAATATCATTGTCTATCCTGTTCTGACAAAATTCTATTTGCTCTGATACATATAATGTTATGGCCCTGATACATTATTTGCTCTGATACATTATTTCAGCCTATATGGCTCTGATACATATAATGTGTTCAAACATACATTTTATGTTCTAACTCGTTCATGCTGACTTTTGTCGTTTAGTTTTTGTTCTGTAACATTTCAGGATGTAGAGATGCTCTGATGATGCTCTGGTACATTCAACAATGTTCTGATACAAATCTAGCATGAAGTGATGATTGGTAGACATTCAAAGTTCTGAAGCTATCCGAGGGAAGCAGAAATCAGAAGATGTGAATGTTCTAAAAGATCCAGAAAACTCAAGTTCTGAAGCTGTCCTGAATGGAAGCAGAAATCAGAAGCTGTGAATGTTCTGAAGATCAAAGAAACTCAAGTTCTGAAGCTGTCCTGAATGGAAGCAGAAGTCAGAAGCTGTGAATGTTATGAAGATCAAAGAAATTCAAGTTCTGAAGCTGTCCACGATGGAAGCAGGAATCAGAAGCTGTGAGTGTTCTAAGGATCTAAAGAAATTCAAGTTCTGAAGCTGTCCAATGGAAGCAGAAGTCAGAAGCTATGAATTCTCTGAAGGCAGAAGCTTATATGATCGTCTCTACCGAAATAATCAGGGAAGTCTTTTATCAAAGTTCTTCGAGTATTTATTTCAGGGGGAGATTGTTAATCTCAGGGGGAGACATATTCATATGCTTATGCTATAGCTGTGTAATTTGTCTTTTGCCGTCTACTCTTTCTGATCGCAAATTCATATCATTTATATATGTTTTTGTCATCATCAAAAAGGGGGAGATTGTTAGAACAAGATTTGTTCTTATCAATTATCTTAGTTTTGATGATAACAATAATATGAATTTTGCTTAAGATAATATGGTACTCTAATCCAATGCAATTTCCCTTTCAGGAAATATATATAAAGAGTACGCATAATTCAGCGCTCAGAAGTTGTGTCTCAAATGGTTCAGCATGCAACATCAGAACATGGTCTGGCAAGACATCAGAAGATGGTCGAAGCAGAATCAGAACATGGCATCAGAAGAACATGAGATCAGAAGCACTGAAGATCAGAAGATGGTATCACGCAACAGAAGCACTTCAAGATCAGAAGATCAGAAGATGCTATGCACCAAGCTGTTTTGACTCTGATGATATTCAAACGTCGTATTCACAAACATCAGATCAGAAGGAAGTACAGGTGGCAGACTACGCTGACTGACAAAAGGAACGTTAAAGCTACTAAAGGCAACGTCAGTAGACACAGCGTGAACAAGGCTCGAGGTAGTTGACAAAAGAGTATAACATTAAATGCAATGCTGTACGGAACACGCAAAGCATTAAATGCACTCAACGGTCATCTTCTCAACGCCTATAAATATGAAGTTCTGATGAGAAGCAAGGTTACCAATTCTTAACAACTCTGAACGAAAATAAACTTGCTGAAACGCTATTCAATCAAAGCTCAGAATCTTCATCAACTCACTACATTGCTGTTGTAATATCTTAGTGAGATTAAGCTTAAACGATAAGAGAAATATCACAGTTTGTGATTATAGCTTTTAAGAAGCATTTGTAAACTCTTGAATAGATTACATTAAGTTGTAAGGAACTAGAGTGATCGTGTGATCAGTATACTCTAGGAAGTCTTAGCAGTTGGCTGAGCAGTTTGTAACTAGAGTGATCAGGTTGATCAGTAGACTCTAGAAAAGTCTTAGAAGTTGTCTAAGCAGTTGTTCCTGGAGTGATCAAGTTGTGATCAGAATACTCTAGAAGACTTAGTCGTGGACTAAGTGGAAAACCATTGTAATCCGTGCGATTAGTGGATTAAATCCTCAGGTTGAGGTAAATCATCTCTGCGGGGGTGGACTGGAGTAGCTTCGTTAACAGCGAACCAGGATAAAAATAATTGTGCAATTTATTTTTATCGTCCAAGATTTAAAGTCACACTTATTCAATCCCCCCTTTCTAAGTGTTTTTCTATCCTTCAGTTGGCTCTGTGAGGTTCATGGTGAGGACACAAGTTCATACGCATTGGATTGAAAGAGATGAGGATCGGATGGCCTGGACTGAGGGTGCATCATATCTCCCCTTAGGCCGTGCGTATGGAATTAATAAGCAGGTTATTTCATAAAAATAATGCAGCATGGCTGACTCGAACCCGCGCCCCTCTGCATAACATGACCTTTAAACGCCTTCACTTTACCACTGAACCGTCTTTCATTCGTTGTTTAGGAGACACCTGGGACAAGAAATATACGAAAAAAAACAACAATTCAAAATAAAAAAAGGAGCTGAACGCGCCAGCCCTTTCTTCTTTGCAAGACCGCTGCGGCTTCTCCCCATGGCTACGGCCCAACTTCAATCAACCTGCGAATCCTTGCCAAAAAATAACAACTAATAGCCCGGATCAATCAAGAACTAACCCCTAAGCAAGAAAACATTATTAATTTTGGTTAATTGGCTCTCTAATTGTGCAACCCCAAATCAAGAACTTGAAACCCCATCCATGGTGATTCTTTCAAATAAGCATCAAAATCGAATTAACCTTCCAGAAAGACAATGAACACCAATCTAAATACAAATATGCAACCAAATTCACTTTATAATGCATGAAATTGTGAAATTGAATCCATTAATATATAAACAAACCGTAAGAACGTGAACACGAATTCGGATTCCCCACGCGTCGAAGGTGATTGGAAGAGCCTCCTGGACCTTCAATGATCGTCTTTGAGCCTTCAAAATCCTCTGCACTTTTCTCAATCTCCAGAACCGTTTCCGTTTTTTTTCGGTTTGTTGCAGCTTTTTACGGTTTTGTTTGAGCTGCAAACCTTGTCCGAATTCTTTTCTTTTTTACCGTGAAAAGTTTTGTACAAGAGAAATAGGTTAGGATTCTTCGTCCCCCGAGGTTACAGAATAAGATTAGTATTTATAAGACAAAATTAGGTTAAACTTAAAATAAGATAAAATCAATAATAATTAAAATTTGAAATCAAATTTGATTTGATCTTCAAATTATAATTATTTTGATAAAAACTGTCCTAAAATAAAATCAATCAAATATTTTTGTATTTTGGATTTTTTTGACTAAAAAGTGCATAAAATGGCAAAAAGTAAAAGATAAATATTTTTTTTAAATTGATTAATTAATAAATATGAAAATTAAAATTAAATTATTAAAAAACTTATTTTTTTGATTTTTGAATATAAATGAAAAAATTAAAATTAAAACTAGATTTAGCAACCAAATAAAAGAGAAAAAAATGTTAGTAAATGGGATTCGAATTCGGGAGCTCGCACTCGCAAACCTTACACTCTTACCAAACGCCCCATCACTTTTATTCGTAATAAAGTGGCCATCGTAAATATATGTGGGCAAATTTTGGGGTATGACAGCTGCCCCTGTTCAATTATCTTAAACCTGAAGATGTAGAGTAGTTTGTGTGCCAGTCGGTATCTGAAGGTGGAAGATGATTGAACACTAGAATACCAAGAAATTTGCCCTATTTGAAGTAGGGACTTTTGTCGGAGATGGGCTTGTAGATGCCATCTGGTAGTTGTTGGAGTATGGATTGTTGCAAAATTTCTGCTTTTGTTGTCTTTTTTTTTTTGAATGTTGAGGAACCGTCAAAGGTATCGACTCAAATCTGTGTTGGGTTATTTAAGGAACCGTCAAAGGTATCGACTTAAATTCGAAGCATATTGTTGAGGCACCGTCAAAGGTATCGACTCAGATATGCGGATAGATTGTATAAGGAACCGTCAAAGGTGTCGACTTATATCTGAAGTATGTCGTTAAGGAACCGTCAAAGGTGTCGACTTAACTCTTGATGTGGGTTGTTAAGGAACCGTCAAAGGTATCGACTTAACTCTGAAGCATATCATTGAGGCACCATCAAAGGTATCGACTCAGATATGTAGATAGATTGTATAAGGAACCGTCAAAGGTATCGACTTATATCTGAAGTGTGTTGTTAAGGAACCGTCAAAGGTGTCGACTTAACTCTTGATGTATTAAGGAACCGTCAAAGGTGTCGACTTAATAATTGAGAATAGATTGTTAAGGAACCGTCAAAGGTGTCGACTTAACTCTTGCAGATAGAGATAGTAATATCCTGAAAAATAGAGGTTAGTTTTCTTATGTCATGATGCATGCGTTTATGTGATGAGTATCTCAAAATAAATGAGAGACTTTGTATGTTTATGAGGTGATGTATGCGATGTATGAATATGTTTGTGCCGTATGGTATGCGAAATATGATTTATGTTGTCTTTTTCGAGAAAATAAATCTCTATGTCTTTGTGATTTTGGCGTCTGGTCTTGTCTTGAAGATGTTTAGCTGGGGATTTATGACTTCTGCTTGGGGATGATCAGTAGTTTGATGTACCCTGATTTAGGGATATTAATAAATCATGTTGGAGAAGAGCAAAGTGTTGGAGATCCGATAGTGTTGAAGAGGTAAACTCTGTTGAGGAGCTATGTCTTTGTCAGGACTAGTATGTTTGAATATATCTTCTTGAGGATTGCTCTGTGGGGATATGATTTTGTGAAATCGGAATTGCGGGAAGGCATGGATGCCTTGAATATTTCCCCCAGTATTATAGTAACTACCATTCCTGGATTTGATTAGGACACGTCACTGAGTATTGATCAAGATGTCGAACTGGACTTGCATAGATTTGCCCCTGCTAGTAGGAACTTTGGGAAGATTCGCCTTGCGAGGACTTTATGGGATGTGCACTATGGGCGACATGCCCCTAGTAATCATAGGCCCAAGACAATGTCCCATGTTGATTGGGAAGTAGATTCAGATCTACTTGGATGCGTGCCCCTGATTGTTTTGGCATCCTTGAGAGATTCTCGGAATCTTGACTTGATTGCCCCAGATTGATTGGGAAATAGTTTGAAACCCATTTGAGATATATGCCTTTGACTTTTTGGCATTTGAGAGATTCTTCGAATCTTGACTTGATTGCCCCAGATTGATTGGGCGAAACGTGTCATGCCCCTTGTATACGTAGGAGACATTGCTTCTTGGAATAATTTTTGTTGGTCGGGCTAACTTTGAGTCATTAGTCATACCCTTTGCAAATTCTTTCTGTTGCCAAACATTTGAAATTATGTAGCAGAATATGTTTAATAATGAATTCATGAGATGCAATGCATACGTCTGTCTTGAGTTTTTGAAAAACATTAAAACAAGAGATGTAAAAGCGCAATATTTGTAAAAACATGATACTGGTAACAACGTGATGTTTGTAAAGATGAAATATCAACTCAGCATTTTTGGCAAACCTTAAAGAGTCAGGATGCCTTTTGGTGACAGCATGCTTTCGAACTAACCATGCTTCAGTTAGGACTTTCAAGGGTTGTAACGTGGCTTGGTTCACGGTTTAAGAAACAAAGGATAATGGCTCAAAATTTATTTATACCCATCCCTCTTCGTGATGATCTTCAATCCTAAGCTCAGTTAATTCAACTTATGCATTCAGTTTCCAGGAGACTTTTGGATTTGCACCATTGATAATGATGATAGTTCACAAGCAAAGAAAATTTTTGAGATGACAGTCACTTCTTCCTTTTGGTAGTCACAACATTGTGTTGTTCAGGAATTTATTGACTTCTCTTTTTTTCATCTTTTTGATATTCCTAACTTTTGCCTGAACTATCTATTTTGAGCTTACAGTCAGCGGGATGCCTTGATTTTTGCCTAAGTCATCTTTTGATTTCTTGACTTAGCAGGCTTTTCCTTGTATATATATTTTTTCTTTTTGAAAGATATTGACTGTCTTGTTTGATGATTGACGAACAATCATTGTCTTTTGATTGACATCTCCTACACCTCTTTGGTGTGTGCGTATGAATGCTTGTGATTGAAAGGTGTACTGAATGATTCTCTTGAAATAGAATGCACAGCCAGATTAACTGAGAACTACCCTGCCCCGGGTTATGATCAAGGGTTTTGATTAATGCAAGAAAGAAACTTCTACTCCTTAGGCTCAAAGGGGTTGACGAGGGATTAACATCCTTATATCTCCACTGTTTAGGAATTGAAACAATGCCTGTACATCGTCAGCATAGTCCGCTCAAAAGCATACTGTATGAGGTTGCGGTATCGTCTTCGTCATCCTCCATTAAAAGGCTTACAGCTTAGCAGGAATTGAGTATCACAAAACACATGCAAAGTAAAGACGTAATTTAAAATGAGTGATAACGAAATAATTTATTCAAGACAAACATATGCAATGCATTGATGATGATTATTAAAACAGATAATGTCTATCATGAGTCAAATGTTTAAACAAACAGGAAAGAACTTGCAAATGAAAGTAGATATAATGATCCAAAAGTTCATCCGTCGAGACGTCAATCAATCTTGTCATGACTAGGCATAGGAGCGGTGATCACCACAGGGTTTTCGGGAGGGTTAGATTTGATTTCTCCTTTATTGATCAGATCTTGAATCTTATTACTTAATGTCCAGCAATTGTTTGTGTAATGTCTAAGACTGTTGGAATGGTACGCGCACCTCGCATTGAGTTTATAGTCAGGAGTGGAAGTGTTAGCATTTTTAGGAGGGTCCCTCAGAGTAATCAATTCGATCTTCAATGGATGTTGTAATGCTTGAGCCAATGACATATTGATCTCGGTGAATTGACGCTTAGGTACGTCTGGCTTTCTTCGTTGTTGTGGGACTTGGTGTAGAGATTCAGAGTATCCGGGGTTCGGGCTTCCGGAATGTGTATCTGATTGAGAAGACCAGAACGGGTCATGCTTTAGACCATATCTGTAGAGGAGTGTCAGAACGAGTCATACATTAGACCATATCTGAGGAGGAATATCAGAACGAGCCATACATTAGACTATATCTGTTGAGGAATAGCAGAACGAGTCGTACGTTAGACCATATCTGTTGGAGTAATAGCAGAACGAGTCGTACGTTAGACCATATCTGTTGGAATGTCAGAACAAGTCATACATTGGACTATATCTGTTGAAGGATATCAGAACGAGTTATTCATTAAACCATATCTGAAGGGGAATGTCAGAACGAATCATACATTAGACCATATCTGATGAATAATGCCAGAACGAGTCATACATTAGACCATATCTGACTGAAGATACCGGAACGGGTCATACATTGGACCATATCTGATAGGGAATACCGGAACGGGTCGCACATTAGGCCATATCTGATAGAGAATGCTTGCTTGTTAGAGTCGATGAGTTATTTGACGAAGTTTTGGAATGTAAAAGGGCTTGTCAGAATGAATTTCCAGCTCGATTATATCTGAGAGGAATGATTGTCGAGGCGGAGCCTGAAAACACAGTTAGAAATATGCGATGTCATGAATGCAAATGAAATGTTTTCAAGGATCTTTAAGGAATTTAGTTAGCAACATTGGAAAGTGATTTGGTCTCATATTTGTTTGAAGAATCCTGGACTTTGTTTTGGAACGTCCTTCTTTGAGAATCGAGCTCACCATATCGAGTGGGTCATCGCCTCTGATTCGGGAACTTCTGAATTTGAAGGTACATGGTTAGAGGAAAGTAAATCCTCTTGCCCCTTGTTAGGTGCTACACCTTTGAATCGGAAGGTATGTGGCTAGAGGAAAATTAATCCTCTTGCCCCTTGATAGGAATTTAGTCCTTGATAAGAGTACCTGAAATTGTGCGCCCTAAATCCCTAGGATCCTTGAAAGGGTTAGTTATGATGTTATGATGTCATGCAGATGCAATGCATTAGACATAGTGTGATATAGTAAGGGTAAACACGTCCTTCAACAAAACCTACAAGGAAACAACAGTTAGTATGTTATGTGAATGCAGCTCATTAGGCACGACATAGAATAGTGAGGGCAAACAAGTACTTTAACAAAAACCTGCAAGGAAACAGAGGTTAGTAGCAAACACAAACAAGTCACACAAGTGCCCTTAGGTTTAGAGGCTTGCTTGAAGTTCGTAGGTAAGTACCCTCCCCACTGAAGTTTAGTTGGTTCAACCTGTCCTATATAAAGATCGGGTTCTAGGGAGCTCATATCATTGACCTTTCTCGAAGGCGCTTATCTCAGTTCGGTAATCGAATCACCAACCGAGAAGGTCCCGAAAGTCCAGTCCATATGAGTGTAGCTTCGAGTATCAACCAACTTCAGTCGGAACCAAAGCCAGCCATCTCGCTACTTCCTAATAGGCTAAAGTCAAGTTCCACTAGGGTTCTAGGGGCAAATTAGTGCTTGATGACACCACGCAGCAGCCAAGTGTTTCCTCGAGTCGGATCCCAAGGAACACCAGGACAAACCAATGTGTCACACTAACGATGACCATCATATCAACCACATCAGTATACGCTGTGCAGTCTCCTTGATCTCATGCCATTTACCTAAGGTTCTCAGATCCGGGTTAGGATCTTTCACACAAGTAAATACCCAAAACAGCCTTTGAAATATAAAGCAGACAAATCAAACAATTAAAGTGATCCTAAACTTTAAGGTAACCCCTCTTTTATTCGAAAGCATCCCCAGCAGAGTCGCCAGTTCTGTAATACGGTGAACTGACTTTTTATCGAAATGTCGCGGTTAAGCAAGAGTCGCCACCGACTTTTATTTTATCCAATTTTAGGAAAGGCTAAAAGAACAGGAAAGACCTTTTTGAAATAGATTGAGTTCGGGGGGTAAGTTATACAAAGGGAAGGTGTAAGGCACCCTTTGCATCCATGGTTATCCATGGGCTCTTAATTGTTTAGCTCACTTTTGTTTGTTTGAATTTGTTTTAAAAAAAACAGTGTATGAATAGAAATTTTGAATAAGAACTTTAGCTTGTAAATAAGCGTAGTCTTTTTGAATTTGATTTGAAAAGAGTGAGAAAATAGTTTTTGAATTTAGAGCAAGCAATTAGTAGCAACTACCCTAAGTTTGAAAATTCGTTCTTTTAGCTTTTCGAGGCGAAAGGATCTATCCATACCATGAGAGGGCAAGAAGTCTTTCAATTGGATGTGTAAGGGTCATCGAGTTATCATTCGCCATAAGACTGTCCCATGCCATAAAGAGGGCAGGTAGTCTAAGGGAAGGATATAATAGTCATTAATCTTTTTAGGCATCATGCGAGGATACCTTAGCAATAGGACAATCATCCTTATTTTTCCGAGGCAGCATCGAGGGACAACATTGATGATAATGAACTGAGGGCAACATTTGTTTTGCTTTAGGTATCCTCGGAATCGAGGGACTTTTGACTATATTAGTACACTTAAAGGCAACAAGGCAACAAAGGCAACAAAGGCAACCAGAGGGATTACCCTAAAGGTGTGTGGGTGCAACAATCACGTGGTTAACTTCGATTACATTTATCTTGTAGTTAGGTGATCTATGTTCAATTCATGGTTTGCACTCCCTAAATTACTAACCACGCAGTAAAAATAATATCACAATTTAAGTGCCTTCAAGGCCAATCAATACAACCAGTAAACAGTTACATAATAATGGGGAAGGGGACAATGAAACCAGCGGATCCCTTAATAGGGTTTGACATAAGTAATAAAAAGTAAGGTTTAGGGTTACCAACGTCTGTAGCTTTGGCAGTTTGACAAACCTTTGGCTTTGATTGATGAAGGTTGATGGGCAGAGGTTTGCCTTGAGCATGAAGCATTGACCCTGACCATTAAGGAAAAAAGAAAACAGTGAGTGCATTGATTGTTCGAACCAAACCTTGTTTTTGGGCAAAAAGGCAAAAAATAATGAAATAAAATAAAGGTCAAATTGAATAAGAAAAGACTAAAAACTTAGCTTTTGATCAGTGGAGCGCATGGGCGGAGGCTCCTGACGATAAACCTGAAAAGTTGGGCATAAAGAAAAAGGATGTAGTGAGTGTATGGCTAATTCATTAATTATAGAGGCAAATCTTATTTTAATTTGAAAGGCAGAAATAAAAATAAATGACTTTAAATAAATGAAAATAAAGTAGTGTTAAATAAAAATAAAACAAGTTGGGAACTTAGCTTTTTTTTTTGGAGGCGCGTAGTCGGAAGAATTAGAGGTAATCCTGAAAATTTGCGCACAGAAGAGAATTTGGTGGTGCATTACAGATTGACAATAAGGGTTGGGTTATCAAGATAATAAAGATTAGAGGGTTTTTTATGGTGATAAACTTTAAATCTTAAGGGTCACTGAACAAACCTAAAAATATAATTAGTGGTTAAAATTAACAAACCTAAAACTAAAATTGATTAACCTAATTAATTATTAACAAAAAATTTATATTTAAAACTAATTATTAACCCTATTTAATTATTAAATTAATTCTAAAGTTACATTAATGATTAATTATCAATTAAGACTAAATTAAAATTGTTAACTAATTTCTAAGATTAATTAGTAAATTAATATGTCAATTGGTTAAAAAAACAAGTTGATAGTAAACAAACAGTGGTTTTAAAAAAAGGAACAAAAAAGAAAAACAAATAAAACTAAAAAGGAGAAAAAGAAATTATCTGGCTGGGGCGTGTGATCCTGTGTGGTTGGCTCTGTGAGGTTCATGGTGAGGACACAAGTTCATACGCATTGGATTGAAAGAGATGAGGATCAGATGGCCTGGACTGAGGGTGCATCATATCTCCCCTTAGGCCGTGCGTATGGAATTAATAAGCAGGTTATTTCATAAAAATAATGCAGCATGGCTGACTCGAACCCGCGCCCCTCTGCATAACATGACCTTTAAACGCCTTCACTTTACCACTGAACCGTCTTTCACTCGTTGTTTAGGAGACACCTGGGACAAGAAATATACGAAAAAAAACAACAATTCAAAATAAAAAAAGGAGCTGAACGCGCCAGCCCTTTCTTCTTCGCAAGACCGCTGCGGCTTCTCCCCATGGCTACGACCCAACTTCAATCAACCTGCGAATCCTTGCCAAAAAATAACAACTAATAGCCCGGATCAATCAAGAACTAACCCCTAAGCAAGAAAACATTATTAATTTTGGTTAATTGGCTCTCTAATTGTGCAACCCCAAATCAAGAACTTGAAACCCCATCCATGGTGATTCTTTCAAATAAGCATCAAAATCGAATTAACCTTCCAGAAAGACAATGAACACCAATCTAAATACAAATATGCAACCAAATTCACTTTATAATGCATGAAATTGTGAAATTGAATCCATTAATATATAAACAAACCGTAAGAACGTGAACACGAATTCGGATTCCCCACGCGTCGAAGGTGATTGGAAGAGCCTCCTGGACCTTCAATGATCGTCTTTGAGCCTTCAAAATCCTCTGCACTTTTCTCAATCTCCAGAACCGTTTCCGTTTTTTTTCGGTTTGTTGCAGCTTTTTACGGTTTTGTTTGAGCTGCAAACCTTGTCCGAATTCTTTTCTTTTTTACCGTGAAAAGTTTTGTACAAGAGAAATAGGTTAGGATTCTTCGTCCCCCGAGGTTACAGAATAAGATTAGTATTTATAAGACAAAATTAGGTTAAACTTAAAATAAGATAAAATCAATAATAATTAAAATTTGAAATCAAATTTGATCTGATCTTCAAATTATAATTATTTTGATAAAAACTGTCCTAAAATAAAATCAATCAAATATTTTTGTATTTTGGATTTTTTTGACTAAAAAGTGCATAAAATGGCAAAAAGTAAAAGATAAATATTTTTTTTAAATTGATTAATTAATAAATATGAAAATTAAAATTAAATTATTAAAAAACTTATTTTTTTGATTTTTGAATATAAATGAAAAAATTAAAATTAAAACTAGATTTAGCAACCAAATAAAAGAGAAAAAAATGTTAGTAAATGGGATTCGAATTCGGGAGCTCGCACTCGCAAACCTTACACTCTTACCAAACGCCCCATCACTTTTATTCGTAATAAAGTGGCCATCGTAAATATATGTGGGCAAATTTTGGGGTATGACACCAACCTCATCGAAGTTCTGCGTAAGGATTCCACAAGCTGTTTTGGTCTGAACAATCTTTTGAAGAAGGTGGATTTACTCTTGGTTTTAGAGGAAGTCTCACAAGTGATTGTCTCGCTAAGTTCTCTGGTTGATCAGCTTCAAGCTGATACTCTTCGAAAGCGAGATGTTGACGAACAACTCAATGCAAAAGTAACTTCTCATAGTACTTCATGGAAAGTTGCTGGTGACGCAACTAAAAAAGCTGATGCCCTTGAGCATGAGCGTGCGAAACACCAAAAAGAATATGAAACTTGTGGAGCGGACATCAAATCCTGGGAACAAGAAATTAAACGCCTCAAAGAGAAGATAAAAATTGCCAAGTCTCGCCAAGAGGAAATCAAACAATCCCAGCAGAATGAGTTGAATTAAGTGGCGCAGTCAGGGATTCGACACCTTGAGACAGCATAGAAGTTAGTGCCAGAAATCGAAGAGCTGAAAAACAGCAAGCACTAATCGAACGCCGTCTGTCATTGTGGGCATCCCAATATTCCAAGATGAAGGATAATCTCCCTAAGGACTTTAATTAATTGTTCTAACCCTTGTAATGTCTTTACATTTCGTACTTTGTCTTACTTTTGTAATCAAACTAGCCAAGGAATATATGCACAATTTACATTTGAATTATGCATATACTATATTCTGCAAATGTCACAAATAACATTTTAACAATTCTTAAATTGTCAAAAATTTATTTTCCAACTATCATAATGACCTCGATAGTGTATTCACATGACATGATTACTCTTCGTAGCCTCTTAAGCCTAGACTTGATGTTTCTACTCCACTAGCCGCAACCATCATTAAATGATGACATCACTTTTTCAAAACGTCTACTTAAGACGTGCGTGTATCAGTTTCTAAAATGATTACATTCCAACTTCCAAGGCCAGAAACGGCGGACTCCCAATCTTCCCTCGGTGAAACCACTTGCGGTCCAATCAGAATTTAAAGAGTAATCACTCTTTATGGCCAACGTCCTCTATATAAACCTTGGTGTTATGCTCATTTCTTCATCCTCTTTCCATATTCTTATCAAAGTTCTCTCTTTTCTTCTTGTACTCCTTGCTTACAATGACACCTTTAACTTACAACACTATCAGATCTTCTATCAAAAAAGAGTTTAAACTTTCCGTAGAAGAGTTCCATGAGAACAATATCAATGTTGATGCACTATTTGCCAACCAACACTTACAGGTTTACCAGGGAATCCTAGAAAGGCCTGTTTATCCAAACATGCTGGCGGACTTCTGGATGTTTGCATCCCTCCGGATGGATTCAGAAGGAAGAACCACCATCGTGTCTCAAGTTCGAAGAGCCCCTATTACCATTTCTCCCTCGTCCATCTCTGAACTACTGAGATGCGAGAACTCTGGAGAAGTCTTTGATGACAACTCCTTCACCATGACCACCTCTTCCGTTTTGAGGGCCCTCATGGCTAATGATCCTTTTAGTGCCAAAATCATCAGGATTTGGCATCAACTTCTAGTGGGAAACTTTCGCCCACGAAATGAAGATCAAGAAAGCATCATGGTGGAGGATCTGGAGTTCATACTTTGTGCTCTCCGAGGAAGGAAGATCAACTTTCCATTGCTGATTTTCAAACAGCTTGTCGAAGCTGTTGCTATTGCTGCCTCTCGTCAAGGCATAGCGACATGTCTTCCCTATGGAAGGTTGTGTGGTGTCGTTTTTTTACCTCCCCGTTTCATTTGGGAGGACGGCTCGCTAGACCCTTCACGCGGAATTTGGAAGGAGAATGCGCCCGGAGCGGGATGAATTTTGTTTCAGTTCTTCCTACGAAATCACACGAACTTTTTAATTATCCTACGAGGTAGAAAAGGGGAAAAAGATCTCAAATAAACCCTAGGAGTTTTCTAAGTGTGGGGATTCACCTAGACTAGAAATTCTGGAGTCCGGGAGGTCATTTATACATAGGGAAGAGTTTAAGCACCCTACATATCCATAGTACTCTACGGGAACCTTCTCTGTGTCTATGTGTTTGTGTTTGTTGTTGATTGATTGGGAAAGTTTCTCCTTTGTGTTAAGAGGGAAAGTTGAATTGATTTAAAAGAAAGACAGACAGACTATTTTTGGTATTTTATTAGCTCGCTGAAATTCCTTGTGAACCTCATGCCTACATATCCCTAATGGAAGTCAGAGCTTTTTGTAGTTCGGAGAACTAATTAGGGAAATTAATATATTTTTGGTGCCTTGCTTGAAGCTTAAGCTTGAAGCTTGAATTAAATCTCTGTTTACAGTAAAGAGACATGAAACTATCTCTACAGAGAGGTATTTCTACTATTCCACCACAAACATTAAAAAAGTGACAGAAAAGCTGAATTCATTTCATTAAGAGAGGGACCTTACTTGTATGTTTCCAAGTATGCCAGTCGCGTGTCTCTTGAATGAAAGAAGGATTCTCATCCAAATTAGGGAAAGTGTACAAGTCTGGGTTTGATGAGGTATTTGGAGGTGTGACATCTCAGGGGGGGGGGGGGTAAAAATTAGGGTATGACAGATGCCCCTATTTAAGTTTCTTTCATTTGGAGGGAGAAAGATTGACATCTTGATCTCTCCTGAGTGAAAGAGACTTAAATACCAAAGAATGCCCGAATTTTGGGCGTCCTTGAGATGTTGCATTGATAATAAAATCCTTGTGCATGACTTGATCCCGTTGTCGCACTCTGCGGGAGATAGGGAGACAAATTCCTGTAGAAATGTGCTCATGTAAATTCTGGTGAATGGATGGCAACGCAGAATGCATGATCCATCTTCTTTAACTAAGTGTTAATACTTAGAAAAAGGTAAACCACTCCCCTTGTTTCGGAAGTCCGATTGCGAAACTGGTCTCAGTTGTGATTTTGGACGATATCTCAGATAAAGAGAAAATTTCCAAGGGTTTGTTTCCTCATCAAACTTCTCACCAGCGTCCGTTGGAGAGATGCCATCTGATGGATGACAAGAAACTTTATCATAAATTTCTTCAATGTGACGTCTTCGAAGGAATGCCATATGATCGTGCATCCTTTTGAGGAGCTAATGACTTTGCTTGAAAGTGGACGAACTATTTTCAGGACGAAAACTGCCATTCATCGACTTATGCTGGGGAATTAACAAACTGCTTTCTAGTAGGAAAACTGCCATTTGTTAATTCTGATGGGGATTAAACATCTCAGAAGCGGACAAATTGTTTCTTGCAAAGAAACTACCATTTGTCGATTCCTTGGGTATTAAACAGACAAATTGTCTTTCTTGGGAAAGACTGCCATTTGCCAATTGCTAGGGGAACAAACTGTCTTCTGCTGAAAGAGACTGCCATTTGTCAACCCTGCTGAGGAATCCTTAAGCAGAACGAACTGTATTCTGTGAAAGAGACTACCATTCGTTGACCCGGCTTAGGAAAAAAAACGAGCAAACCGTCTTCTGCTGAAAGAGACTTCCATTTGCTGACTTTAAATAAGGAATCCTTAAACGAACTGTCTTCGTGAAGAAGACTGCCATCCGTTATCTCCGCTTGGGAGAAAGTGAGCAAACTGTCTTCTGCTGAAAGAGACTGCCATTTGCTGACTTTAAATAAGGAATCCTTAAACGAACTGTCTTCGTGAAAAAGACTGCCATCCGTTATCTCCGCTTGGGACAAAGTGAGCAAACTGTCTTCTGCTGAAAGAGACTGCCATTTGCTGACATTAAAATAAGGAATCCTTAAACGAACTGTCTTCGTGAAGAAGACTGCCATCTGTTATCTCCGCTTGGGAGAAAGTGAGCAAATTGTCTTTTGCTGAAAGAGACTGCCATTTGCTGACTTTAAATAAGGAATCCTTAAACGACCTGTCTTCGTGAAGAAGACTGCCATCCGTTATCTCTGCTTGGGAGAAAGTGAGCAAACTGTCTTCTGCTGAAAGAGACTGCCATTTGCTGACTTTAAATAAGGAATCCTTAAACGAACTGTCTTCGTGAAGAAGACTGCCATCTGTTATCTCCGCTTGGGAGAAAGTGAGCAAACTGTCTTCTGCTGAAAGAGACTGCCATTTGCTCAACTGTTGAGGGGAAATTCGAAAGCGGTCAAACTATCTTCCGGAGAAGACTGCCTACTATCGACTTATCAGAGAATCCCAGTTGGGGAATTCCAAAAGTGGACAAACTATCTTCATGAGGAAGACTACCATTTGTCGACTTTGCTCGGGAACAACAACAGTAATGAACAAACTATATCTTTGAGGGATATTACCGCTTGTTGACTTGCTGGGGAAATCCTGGTGTATGAACCGTCATCATGAAGAAGAGTGTACTCTCACGACTTGCAGGGGAAACTTGAGTAGATGTCAAAGTGACTCGAGCAATAACAGGATCAAAGCCTAACTAGACTATGCTAACTATGCAGTCATGTGATACGATCCGTAAAGAATGTATGAATGTTATGAAGATTATAAAATGAATGTGAATAGAATTGTCGCAGATGTGAAATCCTGTGGTACGACTTGAATTTTGTTGACCAGAAGATGTCTTCTTCTTGCTGTTTTGCACTCCATCGGGGATATCGGGTTATCAGTCGTCCGCTGTTTGAAGTGATTGAAATGATTTTAAATTGAAGATCCGTCATCGGGAGATGTTCGCATTCTTCCCGGAGTCTCAACCGTTCTCGGAGCAACTGTTTGCATTCTTCCTATTGTTTGTAAACCTCAGAAAGAAAGTTCACCTTTATTTTGTAAGTAAATTCATTTTATTTTATGAAAACATTTGTTTCAAGAAAAATGACTATCAGACCTAAAAAATGCATTTTAAGAGACTGAATAAGACTCGATTGCAAAGAAAAGGCACAAGGCACAAATTATTATTTATGGAATGGTAATCAGCCAAATGCTTGATTCCATGGAGTATTTACAAAGTTGGAAATTGGTAATTTTTGGGAAAAGGACTACGTTGAAATGTGACGACCATTATCTTTCCCTTCCACTCTGAGTTGCGCTGTATTCGTGCTTCGTAGAAGATGACCTACTGATGATGAATACTCCGCTATGGACTTCGAATGATCAAGTTTGTCCTGAACGCAGTTACTTGCCATATATCCCTAACTTTTGCGTAAACTACCCCTTTCGGGTTTTAAGTCTACCGGGATTGATTATATATTTTTTATGTCTCTAACTTTTGCCTGAATCGCCCTTTCGGGTTTTAGATTCACCGAGACGCTCTTTTTTGCCTAAGTTGCTCTTTGCGAGTTTTCAACTTAGTGAGCTGATCTTTTAATTATTTAGGCGAAGTATTTCTTGACAGCGTCGACGTTCACAGGACGGGTGAATTCTTCTCCATCCATAGTCGCGGGTATTAAGGCTCCTCCCGAGAAAGCTCTCTTGACTACGTATGGGCCGTCATAATTGGGAGTCCATTTGCCCCTAGAATCTGTGAGAAAAGGTTGAATCTTTTTTAGCACAAGGTCGCCTTCTTTGATTGTGCGAGGTCGAACCTTTTTGTCGAAAGCTTTCTTCATTCTTTGTTGATATAGCTGTCTGTGGCATAAAGCTGTCATGCGCTTTTCTTTGATTAAGTTCAATTCATCGAATCTGCTTTGACACCACTCGGCTTTTGTTAATTTTGCCTCCATTAAGACTCTCATTGATGGGATCTCAACCTCTATGGGTAGGACTGCCTCTATGCCATATACAAGGGAGAAAGGAGTTGCTCCAGTCAAAGTACGTACAGATGTACGGTAACCATGAAGAGCAAACGGGAGCATTTCATGCCAATCTTTGTAAGTGATGACCATTTTCTGAATGATTTTCTTGATGTTTTTGTTAGCTTCTTCTACAGCCCCATTGATCTTTTGTCTATAAGGAGATGAGTTATGATGTTCAATCTTGAATTCTTCACAAAGCTCCTTCATCATTTTGTTGTTCAAATTTGACCCATTGTCAGTGATTATCTTGCTAGGAACGCCGTAGCGACAGATAATGTGATTCTTAATAAATCTGACGACAACTTGTCTTGTGACATTTGCATATGAAGCTGCTTCAACCCACTTGGTGAAATAGTCTATGGCTACCAAGATGAAGCGATGTACGTTGGACGCTTTTGGCTCGATCATTCCGATCATGTCGATTCCCCACATGGAGAAAGGCCTAGGGGAAGAGAGTATGTTGAGAAGAGATGGTGGCACGTGAATTCTATCGGCGTAGATTTGGCACTTGTGACACCTCTTCCATCGTCAGCCAATAATATCCTGCTCTCAGTATTTTCCTTGTCATGGTGTGTCCATTGGTGTGAGTACCAAAGGAACCTTCATGTATTTCTCTCATGAGTATTTCTGCTTCTTTTCTGTCAACGCATCTGAGCAGAACCATGTCGAAATTTCTCTTGTACAGAACATCTTCATTCAGGAAGAATCTGCCAGCTAACTTTCTCAAAGTTTTTCTATCTTTCTTTGACGTCCCAAAAGGGTACTCTTGCCTTTGAAGAAAGTTTTTGATGTCGTGATACCACGGTTTGTCGATGATTGCCTCTACTGTGAAGATATGAGCGGGCCTATCCAGGCGTATAACATCGATCCGAGGAATGTCATTCCAATGATTTATCCTAATCATGGAAGAGAGTGTGGCTAATGCATCAGCCAGGTTATTTTCTTCACGAGGAATGTGATGAAAATCTAGCCTGTCGAAGAATGGTAACAATCTTCTCGTGTAGTCTTTGTAAGGGATTAGCCCAGGTTGGCGTGTTTCCCATTGTCCTTTGATTTGATTAATGACCAAAGCAGAATCTCCGTATATATCCAAGTGTTTGATTCTTAGATCCACGGCTTCTTCGAGACCCATGATGCAAGCTTCATATTCAGCCTCATTATTTGTGCATTTGAAAGTTAACCTGGCGGTAAATGGAATATGGGTACCTCGAGGGGTAACAATGATTGCCCCAATTCCTCGTCCATAAGCATTGACAGCCCCGTCAAATATTAAGCTCCATTGGGATCCTATCTCAGGTCCTTCGTCTGGTAGTGGCTCGTTGTAATCTTTCATCTTGAGGTACATGACGTCCTCGTCCGGAAAGTCAAAACTGGTTGATTCATGACCATTGAGTGGATGGTGAGCCAGGTGCTCAGCTAGAATGCTTCCTTTCACGGCTTTCTGTGCGTGATACTCAATGTCATATTCTGATAACAACATCTGCCAACGGGCAATTCTCCCAGTTAAGGTAGGCTTTTCAAAGATGTACTTGATTGGATCCATATGGGAGATCAACCAAGTAGTATGTCGAATCATGTCTTGGCGGAGACGCTTGGCAGCCCAGGCCAAAGCACAACAGGTTTTCTCGAGCATGGAGTAGCGGGATTCACAGTCAGTGAATTTCTTGCTCAGGTAGTAGATGGCATGCTCTTTTCTTTTTGTCTCGTCTTATTGTCCAATGACACAACCCATGGAATCTTCTAAGACGGTTAAGTACATTATCAAAGGTCTTCCTTCCACTGGAGGAGACAAGATGGGCGGTTCGAGCAGATATTCCTTAATGCTGTCGAACGCTTTCTGACAATCTTCTGTCCAGACGCAACTTTGATTTTTCCATAGAAGTTTGAAAATTGGAGCACAAGTTGCAGTCATGAGATATATGAATCTCGAGATGTAATTCAGACGTCCAAGAAATCCTCTAACTTGTTTCTCGGCTCTGGGTGAAGGCATTTCTTGAATTGCCTTGACTTTGTCTGGATCCACTTCAATTCCTCGTTTGCTGACGATGAAACCAAGGAGTTTTCCTGAGTAGAGACCAAAGGTACACTTGTTGGGGTTCAGGCGAAGCTGAAACTTCCGTAAGCGTTGAAATAACTTTGTCAGATTCTGTATGCGATCTTCCTCATTTTCTGATTTGGCAATCATGTCGTCTATATAGACTTCCCCTTCCTTATGCATCATGTCGTGGAAAAGTGTAGTCATGGCTCTTTGATATGTTGCCCCTGCGTTCTTTAGTCCAAAAGGCATAACGCGGTAGCAGAACGTGCCCTAGGGGGTGATGAAAGCTGTTTTCTCCATGTCTTCAGGTGCCATCTTGATTTGGTTGTATCCCGAAAATCCGTACATGAATGAGAAAACTTTGGATTTTGCTGTACTGTCAACCAACATGTCAATATGTGGTAAAGGAAAATCATCCTTAGGGCTAGCTTTGTTCAAATCTCTGTAGTCGACGCACATGCAGACTTTTCCGTCTTTCTTAGGAACGGGAACAATGTTAGCTAACCCCTGAGGGTATTCTGAAGTGACGAGGAAACCAGCGTTGAGTTGCTTTTGAACTTCCTCTTTGATTTTCATGGCCATCTCTGGATGAGTTCTTCTCAATTTTTGCTTGACCGGAGGGCATTCTGGTTTCAATGGCAAGTGATGCTCCACTATACTGGTATCCAACCCTGGCATATCCTGATAGGACCAAGTGAAGACATCTGAGAATTCTCTGAGTAGTTCTATCAAACTCTCTCTGATATCTGAACTGAGCGAAGCTCCAATCTTAACCTCTTTTCTGTTTCCATCGGAACCAAGGTTAATGATCTCTAGAGGCTCATTGTATGGCTGAATGGCCTCTTCCCTTTGCTAAAGTAACCGGGAAATTTCCTTTGATATTTCTTCATCTTCTTCTTCCTCTGCCTCGAATACAGGAAACCCAAAGCTTGGAGAAGTCATACGATCGCACGTTTCAATGGGGTGTTTTATGATTAATCTGCATATGTGTGATAAGTTTTATTTAGACAACGAGGGAAGACTCGGTGTATGCAGTTAATAGAATATTTTGATGTTTTTTTAAGGGTGTTTTTTAGGATTACCAATTTCTGAAAAAAAAAAAGGGAAAAACTAACGAAGGAACAAAATGACATTTTTATTTATCGACAGTCACTTCTTGAAACAAAGACATTATAAAACAAAACTCTGTTGCTTTGGGCGAAGCAAAGAGGGATATTTTCCTAAGAAATAGTAAAACGCAAAGCCCTATGAAACATCTCTTCACCATGGGCTATGGTGAGAGTACAAAATAACGGTGAAAGTTCCTACTTAGGAGTGCGAACAACAGTTGAAACTTCAACAGCCGTCGATTGGTGGCGAACCCCATTGTGCACTAGGTAATCTGGCACCTTAGGCTTGAGTTGGCCTGTGGTAGGTCTTGATTTACCAACCACTGTCTTTGCAACACTCAGACGATCTTCTTCTACTTCAACAGACTGAGCGGTGTGAGCATACCCATTTCCAAGTGGAGTATGTCGGTCTTTCTTTTGAGGAAACTTCCAATCTTCTGAATGGAGAGACTCGTTGTCAAAGACACTTTCGAGATCATCCTCTTCTGTATTTTGGTATTGCTCTTCTCCCACGATGGCATTGACTAGGTATGTGTACTCTAGATCCGTAGCCTCGGAAGGTGACTTAGGGATATAATCCTCAATGATGACTTCACCAGATGCTAATGATGAATAGCAAGGGTTATATATCTCTTTTGGTTGAGTAAGGTACTCGTAATCAATGTTCCATCCAGTTGGAACAATGTCTTCAAGAGAGATTTTTGAACTTTCAGGAGCGGAGTATTTCACCATGTAGTCGAATTTTCCACTTGGTTCTCCTAATGTATCCCAAGTCTCTTCGGGGATAGGAGGAACTGTTGCACCCCAAAATTTGCCCACTTATTTATTTCCTAATTGGCTCTCATATCACATTCCTGTGCATATTTCATATAGGCCCCTCATCTAATACATTCATTCATATCATTGATATTGCCCAAGAAAATTGATATGAAAAGAGCTTTTATGGAGGAAATTCTAGGTTAAGAAGAATTAGATCTGAGATCTCAGGCATCATCTCCAGTGGCATTCTTCTGAGGTCAGGGTTTTATCTACAAGTCAGAGCCTTGTTTGGAAGATGCAAGCTTCAGGTTCACCAGGATCGCCAAATTAGGGTTTTGACCAAAGTCAACCCTGTTGACTTTTTGGTCAAAATTTAATCAGGAGTTGATTTTGAGTATGAAGTATGATTTCCTTGAAGAAATATTCATTGAAGCTTCTTTGGTTGAAAACTGATTGAGAGTTGAATCAGAAACGGATTAATCGGGAAATTCATCTGGAATCAAAAAAATCAAGAAATGTTGACTTTTGGGTCAAAGTCAGGGTCAATTGTCAAATATTAACTTTTGGTGGAAAATCGGTCAAGAAAAGTCAAAGAATGAATAAAATCGGGAGTTTTGACAAAGGTTATCAAAAATATAAAAAATCAAAAATGGAGAGTTTTATACTTAGAAAATTTTTTGGCTCTTAAAAGTCTGATGATCAGTCCACTTTACCATTAGTTTACACGTGGAAAATGACATTTTTTGGAGAAATTTCCAACATCAAAGTTGTTCCTCTCATGGAGGAGAACAACTTTGTAGTTGAACACTTTTTCATTTGAAGCTTGGTTGGAGAGTTATTAAGATGTGAAGTTGAGACTTTTCATTTGAAGTAGGTCATATTGGCAAGGCAAAAGCTAGGGCACACGCATGCATTTCATCAAACATGTGGCGTTCTATCTTTGGTGCAATTTTTAGAGAGTTACAAACACCGTATCGAATCAATTCCAATGTAAAATTGATCTACCCTACATCCTCTTCCAATTGGAACCAAGAATATGACATTTGGAGTTGTGGTTAACAAGTTACAAGGTCTTGAAGTCAAGCATCTGGAACGTCACATCCGGCTGACATGAGTTATGGCAAACGCGTAGGCGTATAACAATTATGAAGGCTCATGTTCTAAGGGAAATTTGAACGAGTTATAGGTCATATCTCTTGAACTCCTCAACATGGAATTTCTTCTATCATATGTCCTCTTCCATTTGAGCCAAAGTTTATGCCAATTGATTGAGTGTGCATTGAGTTGTGTCGACCTAAAGTCCATTATCTGGAGTGGGAGATTTTGCCGAAGTTGCTCAGTCCTTGCCTCATATGCAGCCAGTACTGGACGTGTAACTTGGAGTCTATTTTTCATGTACGTGAGGGCATTATTTCCATGACCTCTCAACACAATTTTTGTCCACTTAAGTGCTATCTTCACATGAAACCCATGTTCGAAATAAATGGCGGATCGAGGAGGTAGTTATAAGTGGGAGAAGTGACATTACAAGTGTTGTTACTTGGCAAGATATGATGTGAGAGTTTTTTTTTTGATAATCAATGATATATATATATATATATATATATATATACATGAGTAAAAGGATCTGTACCAAAAAGATACAGATTGAATACAACACAAATGCAGTACTGCATTATCCAACCACCACCAACTAACTATCCTACCATTACATAAAATCTAAAGGACAATGATACCATTCATAAAAATTACACAGCACTTTTTTCTTATTGCCTACTACTAGCCACCACCAAGAGAACATTTTCACATTATGGATTATTTCCTCACTGTCCCGAACCCCATTCTCGAAGATTACGGTATTCCGATGATTCCAAATACACCAACATGTACACGCCCAAACCACTGCAGCACGCCTTGAAGAACAGAATCGACTCAGTTTTTCCACCATATCCTTTAAATGATTACAACAGTCTAATATTACCACCGGTTCTAGCCCCAACCATGCAAAGATCTTATCCCACACCCCTCTTGCAATTACACAGCATAGAAACAAATGAGATGAATTTTCTTCCTGTAAACATCCAAAGGCACAATAGCTCCGCTCATCGTTTTCTAAAATTCCACGTTTCACAAGTTGTTCTCTTGTTGCTAGTCTATCTTGCAATAACCTCCACCCGAAAACTTTCACCTTCGACGGCATCCATGAGTTCCATATCAGCTTCATAACATCCTTTACTTCATACTGCATCTCCACCACATTTGCTCCCAGAATAAGTTCACGGTAATACTCTCCAACCACAAAACATCCTTGTCCACCAACCGGCCATGAAAATCCATCCCTAACGAATCTTCTCGGTACTATCTCAGTCAAAATATGACAAAGCTCTTCTAACTCCACCTCTGCCGCCTCACAGAGAACAGAATTGAAATTTTCAATCTTCCAATTCCATTCGTTCTCCGCCCACCACCCCATCTCCTTAACACTGCTATCCTTATTTTCAACTACCTGAAACAATAAAGGAAATACTTAACAGAATGGCAAATTACCAATCCACCTGCTTGTCCAAAACGGAACCTGACTGCCCTCTCCTAACTTGAATGATAGAATTCTACAGAAAGTTTTCTCTTCCTCTTTATCACAGATTTTCATGAGGTCTCTCCACCAAATGGATCTCGACGCGTGATTTCCAATTTTTCTTTTAAACAAAACTCTTTCATACAGAATTCCATACCTCTCCTCCAAAATTCCTTTCCATAACGGCTCTGCATCATTCAAAAACCTCCAGAACCACTTAGTTAGCAGCGCAATGTTGAACACCTCCAAGTCCTTAATTCCTAAACCCCCTTCCTCTCGCGGCCTACAAACCGAACTCCAGCTAATCCAATCCACCCCCTTCTTTTCTCCAAAGTTATGCCACAGGAAATTCCGCTGAATTTTTACAAGCGCTTTCTTTACCTTTTTAGGAAGTTTGAAAAAGGACAGATAATAGACCGGAAGATTCGTTAAAACAGAATTGATAAGGACGACTCTGCCACCAATTGATAACATACTCCCAATCCAAGGTGACAATCTAGCCCCCATACTAGTAATAATGTGATTCCAGAACGATGCTCTGCGAGGATTCCCTCCTACTGTTATTCCAAGAAACTTGAATGGGATACTATCTAACCTGCAACACAAAAACTGACTTGCTGCCTGGAGGAAAAAATTGTCAATGCAAATCCCATACAATTTGCTCTTCCACATATTCACTCTCAAACCCGATACCATCTCGAATCCCCTCAAGACTACTTTGATTGCCCATAAGTTACTCCATGACCCTTCGCCCACTAGTATTGTGTCATCTGCAAACTGAAGTAACTCGTAAGATGTGCTATCATTGATTCTGAAACCTTTAAATTCTCCTCTAGCCGTAGATTGACGCACCATCCCTGCTAAACCTTCAGCAACTATAGTATACAAGAATGGGGATAATGGATCCCCCTGCCGGAGCCCTCTGTTCACCTTGAATTCGGCAGTGGGACTTCCGTTTACCAAAATAGACATGTTACTATTGAACACCCCCGCCGACATCCATTTCATCCATCTATCTCCGAAGCCCATCTTAATCAACATTTCTTTCAAAAAACTCCAATCAACACAGTCATAAGCCTGCGCAAATTCCACTTTGAACAGTATACAGCTTTTCTTCTTCCTTTTAGCCAAGTCTACTAACTCATTAGTTACCAACACACCATCTAGGATTTGTCTACCCGGGATAAATGCTGTTTGGGATTTTGAGATCAACTTACTTATGACCTTCCTCAATCTCCCAGCTAGTAGCTTTGAGATAATTTTATAAATGCTCCCAATGAGGCAGATTGGTCGATATTCCTCCAGTCCTTGTGGATTCTCAATCTTTGGGATGAGAGCTATGAATGACGCTGACATTGCTCTAGGGAGGGTAGCCTTATAATAAAAGTCTTGAACACACTTGATCACATCATTCCCCACCACCTCCCAGCACCTCCTAAAGAATTCTAAATTAAATCCATCTGGCCCCGGACTCCGGTCCCCCTCACAACTAAACACCACCTCTCTAATTTCCTCTTTTGAGAATTCTTCCTCCAATGCTGCCACATCCTCCTGAGATAGCTTATTAAAATGAATCCCTTCCAATCTTGGTCTTGGACTATCCTCCTTTTTAAACCTGTTTTCAAAGTGCTCTTTTACCTCAGCTTTTATCTCCTCCACACCTTCTAGAAGCCCTTGATCCGTTCGAATTGACACAATTGAGTTTTTCCTTATTCTTGCTCTAACCGTCGCATGAAAATACCTAGTGTTGCAGTCACCTTCCTTTATCCATTTCGTTCTTGCCTTTTGCTTCAACATACTTTCTTTACAATGCAAATTCCTCCATATGTTTTCTTGGATTTGTTTCCTTCTAGCATTACTTTCTTGACTAACCTGACTCATACTGGTTAAATCTTTATCCTCTAACCCATTCAATTCCTCCACTTCCTCCTCAATTTTCAAATCCAACCAACCAAAGACCCTCTGATTCCACCATCTTAATCTTTCTCTCAACTTTTTGAATTTTTCCTTCAAGATGTAAGCGCTGCTGCCCGAAACTATACATGACTCCCATTCATTCTTCACAAAATTGTGGAACTCTTCATGTTCATACCAGCTATTAAACACTTTGAATGGCTTAGGACCCCAATCTAGATTGCTACATTTCACCCACACCGGCCTGTGATCTGATATATCCCTATTTCCTGTAACTTGAGCCACCGCCTTCCACTGCGTAATAATACCCTCAGATAATAGAATCCTATCAATTCTGCTTCTCGCATTGCCATTCGAGTTAATCCATGTGAACTTATTGCCTATAACTGGTAGGTCCACCACCTCCATCAGCTCAATAAACTTTGAGAACTCCTCCATTTCCACCCTACTGGAATGAGATTTCCCCCTCCTTTCCACCCCGATTTTTACTGCATTAAAATCCCTCCCCTAGGATCCACTCACCAATTGGTAACTTATTCTTCCATTCCAACAGATTGCCCCAAAGGATTCGCTTTTCAGATAAGGAACAAGAAGAATAGACATTTACAAAGTAACAGTTAATACCTTGCCATGTTGCATTCACACCCAGAAAGCCATTAGCTTTGAAACTGAAAGAAGGCTCGATGGCTCCTTTTCTCCATATTGTTGCTACACCCCCCGATTGACCAACAGAACCTACTGCCGACCACTCACAGTCTTCTACACCCCACAAACTTCTTATAAATCTATCTTCCATATTTATAATCTTCGTTTCCTGAATAAAGCACATATCCACCTTGGCCTTTGTTAAAATCTGACAAATACGCTTCCTCTTAGCCGAATTGCCGCCCCCCCCTTATGTTGAAAGTACCAATATTCATGGTTCACCATTTGTATGCACCTTCCCAGCTTCAAAACAACCTCTTTCCCGTTCTTCAATTTTCCTCACAATCCCTTCAAAAACTTCATCATCTTCATCGCCTTCAATCCCCAAATCTTTTATTGATTTCCACACTTTTGCCGGCATGCCTTCAATAGAATTCCAGAATCGTTTGTTACTTTGATTCACACCCGAATCGGCCAGAGAATCTTCGCACAACAGTGACCCGGTTGAACACCTAGACTTAGCAGCTTCCATTTCGTCTCTTAATGGTGATAAATTCATTGACAGGTTGAAATTAGGGTTCCCCTGCGAATGAAGTAAAGCAGAGAAATAGGACGGAGCAAACGGAATTTTAATATTCTCATAAATCTCCACCACCGGTTTCAATTTTTTGGGCTTTCTCGCAACTTTTGGCCCACTTGATGAACTAGATATTGAGTCCAAATCTTGATGGCCCCCTACAGGCCCACTTGAATTGACTTCCTTCTGGCCCACACCTATGTTCCTATTCTCTATTGCCCGACTGACATCTTCGCTATCTCCCACGTCTTTTTCTTCAATTAATGCCCCCTCACCATCAGCATTTAATGTTGACTTCACAAACTGTACTTCTTCAACATCCTGACCAGCCTTTATAGATACATGGGATACAATTCTCTGATTATCCCCTGGCTCCACGGTTTGTTCCTTTTTCTTTGAGCCAGGCGCCTCCCTATTTTTGTGAGTTATCACATCACTGCTGTTATTTTGAAACACTGGACTCTTAGCACTGTTGACAGCCCCTAGCCTTTCTTCTGACACACTATTTCCACTCCCATCCTCACCATCCTCCACATCCTCACCACCTTCCTCCCACACACCGTCCTCCGACTCCGATGAACTTCCGTATTGGACACCATCCCCCCAGTCCTTTGGCACCACTAATCTCTTTGGACCATGAAAATCCTCCATCAACTTAATACTATAGACATTCTCATTTACCCCAATATTAAAGCATTCGTTTAAGACCATTGAATATTTGGTTCTAATTAAGAACCTGGCGACATCCATCCTTTCTTTTTCCATCGTTTCCTTGTCCATGCATACGTAAACACCCACCGTTTTTGAAATAAACTCAAAGAACTTATTGTTCCATACATGACAAGGTAACCCAAAGCACCGCATCCAAGTTAACCTCTCGTTGTCAACGTGGCTGCCACGGATGAATGTTCTTGAACCATTTTCCTATCCACACAGCATCTTCATTAATCAACGTTTTAATCTCCCCAGGCTCTAATTCTTCAAGAAGGCAAAGGTTAGCTCCAAGAGGTGTAGCTTTAATCTGGAAATACCCTTCTGCATGAAGAGCTGCTTGTATATTATACGTCATTCCTGGTTTTTCTATCACACCAACGTATGCCGCTTCAAATCTTCTTAAATCTTCCTTCTCCACGTCAAACTGCATATGCGCAAATTTTGGTCTTCTCTCTTTCTTGTTCCCACCATCTATCTTGTAACAGTCTTCCTCCTTACTATCCTGTAGGCCACCATTACCCTTCACCACCTGGGCATAGGACACATTACCCTTGATCCCATGATGCTGCATACTTTTCTTCCTTACTTCACCTACTCCATCTTTCTCCTGATATCCTGTATTCGGTACACGACCAGAAAGTTCTGCTCCTCTTTGAAACCTGGGTACATTAGCATGTATCTTTCTCCCCTTGATGAAGATATTGTCCAACTCCACCTCCAGCCTCCTTGAGTCCACAACCTTTCTATATCTGACAAAACCATACCGCCTCCCCCTTTTGTCTCTCTTCGGTGGAATAAACACTTCTGCCACTAGACCAAACTCTTTAAATACGTTAAACATTTCCTTCGCTCCATATTCTTCTGGAAACTCCGAGAAGAAAAAGCTTGTGATCTTTTCGCCATTTCCGATACCTTTGCCTCTTTGTAACCCCCACCAGCTTTCTGATCTCCCCCTTGGTACCACCTTACGTTTTGAAACCACTTGCCATACCTCACCCTCTCTCTGCTCACGTATCGCTCTTTCTCTCTCATCTTTCTCTCTCATCTTTCTTTGGTTAAATCAGAAATAGCTATGGTTTGTTATGCTGTGAGAGTATGCAGCATGCATGAACAAGACTACACCACCATCAGTTTTTGTCTCAATAAGCCATGCAAAGTTCTGCTGCATGAAAGTAAAAAAAAAAGAGAAACATTACTACAAATTGCAACGAGACTGGCTCATTGAATTCAAAGGAGAAGATCCGCTACTGGTAGCACCTTTCCATATTAAACCATGCACGAGTTGAAACGTGAAAAAGCCATATAGAAACCTCCCATAAGTATCACAAACTCTCTCTAAGTTTTGAGAACTATCTACTACTGCAACCTCACCACACCATAACAATACACTCATCATATATAAACATCAAACCCTCACCCTTCAAAGACTCACGCTTCACTCTTTTCATTTTTCAGTTTTCTCATACAACCTCTCCACACTCTTTCTCTCTTCCTCATCTTCACTTTCTCTCACCTCCATAACAAACCGTAACAAACTCTTCTCACCACCCTTAACCACCATAACAGACTCAGCCAACCACCTTCATCCATCACATTCAATAATCACAACAACGCACTACCTTCACCTTCATCATCCATCATCTCGAGGCTCTCTCTCCAATGTTGCAACATCACCATAGCAACAAACCATATCAAGCTCCAGAACCAATATACGTCCATCATCGGCATCAAGCAATTGGAGATTCTTGAGTTTACTTCTCGGAAATCTGTACACAAGCATCATACAACATCAAGAATCAAGGATCAGTTAGGAAGCAGCTAGTGGAGTTCGTTATTCGTGTGCTTGAATCAAGATCTGAACAAGTAAGTTTCCGAGTCTTTCTCAAACATGCTAGAAACGCCATAGGTTCATATAGTTGTGAATAATGTCACGTGCTATGGTGTGCTTGAAGCTTCTGTATGTAGATCTTTGATTCTTGAGCTTGTTTTCGGTTTCTATGAAGTAATGCGTGTTCGTTTGTTTGAGTAGCATGTATGAGTGATATCCCTCGTGAGTATTATGCTGGTGCTTAGATTTTGCGTTTTAATGGAGTTTCTTCATGTTAGAGTTTATAGCTTGGCCACGGTTTGCATGATAGAGACAGAATTAATCATAACTAATGCTAGATCTGTACTCATCACATAAATTCGAGTTGATTACTGTTAATTTTGTTGATTTCTGGAAAATTTCATGGCGGAGGGGTAAGTGCGGCCACCGGAGAAGACGACCGGAGCCCTAGCTCCGGCGTCTGTTTATTTGTCATTTTTCTTCCCCTCCGGTGCGACGTGGCAATGCGCCACTGGTTCTGTTTCCCATTATTTTGCACTCTTGTTTTACTCACATGATTAGAATGTTGAAGTGGGGTATTGTGATTGGGTAGCCTTTGTTTTTTTTGTCCTATTTTACTCAAATTTCACCTTGACCAGTTGATGCACATATGTATATTTGTTCACGTTACGCTTCTAAATAATGATATGGAATAATACAAATAAATAAATGGAATGCTGATGTTAGTGATGGACCATAATTGGAGTTTGTTACTGGGCCTAGTACCATTTTACTGATCATACACTCCTTGTACTAACATTAGCGCGTACTTGTGATGATTGGGCCATAGCTCATTCGTTTTCCACACCCCCAGTTCTGGGCCCATGCGCCAGTTGTAAACAGATTTAGTTCATTTGGCTTTTACTAATACACCCCTTGTCTGGCAGTTAATAAAAAAAAAGTAGTTCTTTTATTACTTATATTGCTTGTTAATTGATTTTGCCTAAATAAAAATGATAAAAATAGTTTTTTGACTAATTAGAATTTTTAGGAATGATTGTTTTCATTAGAATTTTAATTGTTGATTTCCTTAAGTTTTGATTGGTTCACTAATAAAAAAATACATAGTTTTTGTTTTAATTCTAAAAAATAGTTTCAACATGATAAAAAATTGCAAAATTGCTTTTGAATATTTTCATGGTTAGTTTAGATTTTAATTCTTTCTTTTTTGTGAATATTTTCATATTTTGAGAAATGTCTAAAATACCCCTAGTTGTTAAAGTTGACTTTAGTCAACTTAAACAACTTTCTTCTTAGTTAATTCCCTTTAGATTTTAGTTTAGATCTTAAATAGGATTTAGAATAACAATTAGGCTAGAAAATAGGTTAGTCCCCCCTCTTTCATTCTTTTTTCTTTTCAACATTAAAACACCAATAAATAGATATGCGAATCACACCTTACTAAAAGTGAGAGAGAAATGAGTGGGATTTATTCCCTAATCTGTTTCTCACTCACTTAGTGGGAAAGAAATGAGTGGGATTTATTCCCTAATCTGTTTCTCGTTCATTATATAATAGGAGAGAAATGAGTGGGATTCATTCCCTAATCTGTTTCTCGAACATTATACATTTTTATGTGATTCAAATCACAAAATAAATCCCCTTAAAAAATACCCAACCAAAAACATTTAAAACACTTAATAAAGGCTCGAATTAAAACAAAGTGACGAAGTGGTGCGAAACCTTGTATTGGGTTTTGTTCATCATGTAGTTACATAAAAAACACAAACCCAAATTCATTCTTTTGCCTTGTTAGGCACCTAAGAACAAGTTAAGTCCTTTCCAAAGTAGGCGTGTAAGTCTCCAAAGGTCGAGCATCGTGGATTGCGACCTTAACCTCTGTTCAACTAAAAAACACAAAACAAATGGAAACTATTGAGCCGAACTACGGTAGCTTTGATTCCTGGTAAGGGATACGTAGGCATTGGGTCGCGGGGCCTAAGCGAGCACACTTGTAAATAATTCCTTCTTTTCCCCGTGTTTCTTTTGCATGCATTCGCATTTAGTTTTAGACATTAGACACCCTTTAGATAGAAACAAGCATAGGTGGATACCATCGAGTACGATGGGCGTGAGGGGTGCTAACACCTTCCCCTTGCGTAACCGACTCCCGTACCCTATTCTCTAGTCGAAAGACCTTGTTCTTGTTCTGAGTTAGGTTTTCTGGTATTTCTTTCCCTTGGGGATAAATATATTAGTGGCGACTCTGATCCATTTTTTGCGGTAGCGACAGCTGGCGACTCTGCTGGGGATGTGATAGACCTGTGTTGGTCCATTCTTAGCGAGTCGATCCTAGTCTTTGTTTGTTTCTTTTTTTGGGTGTTTCTTTGTTTGTTTATATGTTTATATCCTGTATATATATATATATATATATATATATATGTTTGCATATCATGTTTATTTTCCAGCTTGCATATCATGTTTACTTTCCGCATGCATCTGGACTATATTAAGGGTCCCCGTGGGGGCCACATATTTTCTTTGTTTGCAGGTTGGGTGGGATGTTCTATGAGGTAAAAGGCCCAATACCCAGGCCAGAGTTGACACATAGGATACCTAGGATAGAGTGGATAGTCATGACGCCAACAGAATGTCAGGTTCTGTTGATTGCGATCATGAGACCCACGACCAGTTGAGGTTCGAATGAGATACCATTGTTGGCATGTATTTGCAACAATGATGGTGTTTCAGGAGAACTGTTAATGCTGGAGACCTTTTGACCTACCCTGACCTAGATTCACCTGTGAGTGGGGAGGGATATACATGACAGGTACCGTTGGTGACTATTCTGTTCTGATGGTGACTATTATTCTTATGGTTCTGTGGTACCTATGCCAGACCTTTGATCTCGTGACATCTGACCTACATCAGTTATTCAGAAGATTGTATAGTGGTTGCTAAGATTATATGGACCTTGATCCCATGTTTTTGCATTACATAACATCATTGCTTTATCCACTTCATTTGTGGGGGATTCTAAAGTCTATTCCCAAAAAAAAAAAAAAAGAGGAAACGAAAAAAAAATCAAAAAAGATAGAAAAGAAAAAATAAGAAAAGATACTATATGCAAAAAAAAAGCTTTGAGAAAAGAGAAACAAAAAGTGTGAAAAGGCTTTAGGATTCTCCATAAATGAAACATGCACTCATACTATCATGCATTTCATAGTTCTCTCAGAAGCTTATGGGGCCCTTTCTATTAAGATTCTGACTTCAACAACAAATTGACTTATGAATCAGAATGTCTGAAATAATGTTGAGATTCCTATTCATGTCAAGGAGAATTTACATCATGAGAACAATTTGGAAATTGAAGTCTTTAAGTTCCTGATTATTGAAATTAACAAAAGGTTCCACCTCTTGGAGAAAAGGTTGAAAGCCATAAAAGGTCGTGACTCCTTCAAGTTAGACATTGTGTGTTCTTGCCTAGGGCCTGATATCAAGAGCTACAAAAGTCATTTATTCTCCCTTCTGATGGTTTGGATATGCAAACCGAAGTGGTAATCTTCTCTTGTACATATGTGGAAGTTGCTTGGGGCTCCTGATCGAGGGATAAGCAAGACATTGTCTATCTTGAGCATTGCACCATTCACATTGCTCGAATCCCTAAAGCATTACAAATTATTGTGTGACTCTGTCGGAATCTTTTTCCATGTGGTAATCAAGAGTGTTCTACGAAGACGTTGCTCATTCTCAAAGTTCTTCTTCATGTCCTGGGTCCCCTCTTTCTGGAATTTTCTTCTCAGAAGCCTTCGCTCGTCAATAAAGAAAGAAAAATATGAGAAATAAACTGATGTAATTCTAATGCCTTGTGCCCAATTACTTCCCTGTTGGTTAGAACCTAAGTTGGTTAAGATTTGTGTTGTGGGTTTTCTTTACCACATATAGCTCTCCTGAGTTTAATGATCATACTAGCTTCTTCCATTCATGATGGTGATTACTGTTCTAGCATCTATATTTGGGGCTCCCGACCGAGGGATAAGCAAGACATTGTCTATCTTGAGCTTTGCACCATTCGCATTGCTCGAATCCCTAAAGTAAGGCAAAAAATTCACCACTCTTGTACGCCTTCATTGGAATCTTCTTCAGGGAAGTAATCTAAAGTATTTGGAAGGAATAGATGATGATGCTAATGGGCTACCATGCTGGGGCACCTAGCCATTTAATTGAAGATCATAAGACATTCAAGGGAAAAGTTCAGGTCCTCGCTGGTTTCAGAACAACCACATTCACTCCAAGAGGTTTATGCTTATATTGAAGTCTCAATGGGGTATCAAAACTGCAGAAAACATTCAAGAGCAATAAGTCCATACGGAGTCAAATCTCCTCAAAAATGGCATTCATTTAGTTCTTTATTGCATTCTCATTTGTAATAATTCATTGTTTGTTTAAGCATTGATTGCATGTAAAATTTGTTAATTTTTGAATGAAAACCATAATACATTGTTTATGTTTGTCTTTAAGTAATCCATTCGTTTTCACTCATAAAAATGTTTTTGGCATTATGATACCAACTTTACTAATCGCTTGCTTAGGCAACGAGCGGAGGGAGAATGATGATAAAAAAATGCAAAATCCCTAATTGTGTGTTTTTGAATAAAACCCTGCTGAGGATGTACAGGCATTGTTTCAAATCCCCAAACATCGGAGATATAAGGGAGATAGACCCTCGTTAACCCCTTTGAGCCTTGAAGTAGGAGTTTCTTTTCTGATCAGAAAAAACCCTTATTTTTAACCCTGGGGCATGGTAGTGTTCATTTAACTTGATCAAGTGTCCAAAACTCATAAAGGGTATGTATCTAAGGATACAACAATGGTTATCCTTCAAAAGGTTGAGGAAAGTCAGAACCGTGATGGTTACCCTTCACCCGCCAAGAGGATAAAAGATGACGATGCCACAATGGTAATCCTTCATCAATCATGGAATGAGGCAATCGCAATCACTTCCAACGAATCGAAGACAATGCGAGGTCACACGACTTGTTCAAAAAAAGAAAAGAAACAAATGATGAAAAAAAATGAAAAAAAAGAAAAGAAAAAAAATATAGCAATAAAAAGAAAAATGATGGTGAAAATAAAGCAAGAACAAGGTCGTGTGATAATGAATTAAAAGAATAAAAGGTGAGCGACTGCCGTGTCCGAAAAACCTCATTCATTCCTCGACCATTTCAAAATTCCTTGTGAGGGATGAACATTCATGTTGAGTTAACTGAATATAGGAGTGAAGAACATCATGAAGGGGGAGGGTACCAGATAATTTTGAGCCTAAAAATCCTTTGTTTCTGAAAAACCATGAACCCGGCCAAGTTACAACCCTTAAAAGTCCTAATTGAAGTAGAGTTTATTTTGAAGACGCACTCCAATGAGATAGCGTTTAACTAACTCCCAATGAAGCGTAACACATATCTATGTTGGTATTGTATGCCCGCTTTACATTTCATTCACAAGAGGTGGCCACCTCATTGCATAAAAGGTTTTTAAACTTCAAGACTAGCATAGGCTTTGCATTAGAATTATCATTCTTATAATTAACATTCTTTTGCATACAAAACATTTGCTTAAACATCAAGGAAGTTTCCATGATGAGAATCCATGAAGAGCTCGATCATGTCAAAGTAAAAGAGACTCGAGAACTCCGTAGAGTAAAAAAGAAATCATTTCAGAGACTGATTATCATAGCAAGTTGTCTAAATACTCCATTGAGCATGTGCAGTTTGATGCTGTCGCACGCTCGGTTTTTTGCCATACCTCTCGTGGAGAGATACGCGAACTGACTCTTTTTTGTTTCTGCTTTTGTATTTTTGAAAATCAGAGAGTCGCCACCGACC
This sequence comes from Vicia villosa, assembly GCF_029867415.1. Classification (NCBI taxonomy): domain Eukaryota; kingdom Viridiplantae; phylum Streptophyta; class Magnoliopsida; order Fabales; family Fabaceae; genus Vicia; species Vicia villosa. The sequence goes on along the minus strand of NW_026706344.1, from coordinate 7,497 downwards.
TTTTATTTTATCCAACTAAGGAAAGGTTTATAAAAGAAACAGAAAAAAGACCTTTAAGAAATTCTGGGTAAGGGGGTAGGTTATACAAAGGGAAGGTGTTAGCACCCTTTGTATCCATGGTTATCCATGGGCTCTTTAATTTGCTTAGCTCACTTGTTTTCAATTGCTTTTAAATGCTCGTATGTGGTTTCAAATACCTTTGTAAATTGAATTTGTAATGATCCTTGTGCGGATGTATACAAAGTGTTTTTATCTTTCAAAAGATGCTTTGGAAAAAAGAGCGTTAACTTCGTAATGATCCTTGTTTGGATATATACAAAGTATTGTCTTTTTGAAAGTTTTATTTTGAAAAAAAACAATGATATATGAGAGATTTGTTTGTTTTGATTTGAGCAAGCAAATTAGGAGATCTACCCTGAGTTATAAGGTCTTTATCCTATTTCCTTTAAAAATCTATCCTTTCACCGGATATAAACAAAAGTTCGATTTTGTGTTTGAAATAATAGAATTTGACTTTGATTTTGAAAAGAATGAGAAAGGGATTACCCTAAGAGGTGCAAGTGTGATTGTGTTTGGATTCAGATATTTTATCTTTGAAGTTAGTGATCTAACGATTCAATTTTAATCTTTGACATACACGCAGTTTATATGTGCTGGAATTTAAAATGCGGAAATGTAAAATGCGGAAAGTAAATCTACGCTATTACATCGATTGTGCAGGAAATGTAAACTACGCTATTTACATGAATTTGACAACCTATACATTTATCTAGGAATTTAAATTGCAAGAAAATAAAAGAAATGTTTTTGGATTTTTTTGTGATTGATTTTAATTATAATTAATGCATGATTAATTAAATTAAAATGAAAAAAAAAGATGAAAATAAATTTAAACCTAAAAATTAAGCTTAAAATATGTTCAAAATGTTTGTTAATTAATTTTAAAACAAAACTAATTTTTTTGTTTTTTTTTAAATTGGATTTGAAATCTATTAAGTTAATTAATACATAATTATATAAATAATTACACAAATAATTAAAACTTAAAGAGAAAATTATTCAAAATATGTACAAAATTAGTTCACAATATATACACAATATTTAATATAAAGAAATTTTTTTTATGATTTTTGATTGGGTGAAAATAATTAAAAGATAAATATATGCATATTATCTAATTAATTACACAATATATTCAAATTATGAAGAAAAGTAAAATATTTTTATATCAGAAAATAAAATATTATTTTAGAAACTTAAAAATATTTTTTGTGTATTTTTTGGATTTTTAAAACTATTTTTAATTAATTTAACAAAGAGATTAAAAAAAAAAGAAAATAAAAAGATAATAATCAGGTGTGGTATTTAAATGAAGACCATGGTAAGGATGAGTGTTTTGATGCGTTAGATTGAGAGTTTAATGAAATCAGACGGCCCAGATATTGAGGTCACATGGAAAGATGATGGAAAGCGCACATGGGAACCCAGGATTCAAAAACACTGGCGCGCGCGTTCTATCCAATGAGGTGAGGACACCTCATCGTCTTCAACCTCCAGCCAGCACCTTTAATAGCGTTTTTGTAATAAAAGCGCTGTAATAGATACCTTCTAAACCTGCAAAATAGCAAATAGGGTCAAACATGAATATAAATTTGGCGCGACATGCCCATTCGATTCGTCTCAATCTACTGAATTCAACCATGCCCTTAATTTGTCCTATTTTTGGTTCTAACGAAAAACCCTAAATTTGAACTAAGAAACCCTAAAATGGTAGTTTCGTGTACAGGCCCCCAAACTTTAATTAAATGTCCATAAATGATCAGGACATTAAGCTAAGTTCAAATATATGTCTACATCTTGTTAAACATGCCTGAATGATCAGATATGAGTTGGTTTTATTTTGAATAAATCGTGACCTGTAGTGCTTAGTTCAGTGGGTTTCAAGGCTGGGAAATGATTGGAATAGGTTCAGTGATACTTGAGGAAGGTGTTTGAATGTTTAGTTTGTATTGAAACTGACTTGAATTCAAAATTCGAATTTGGAATTTCTTTGAAAAATTTAAGTGATTACAAGTATGGTTACAAGCATAGATTCTCTTCTGAATTCGTGGTTTTTTATTTGTGAAGTACTCTAAGCTATTTATAAGCTATGTTGTGCTTAGAATTGAAGCCAAGAAGCCTTTGGTTGCCTTTGTTGAATTCTTGATTTTTTTATATTAAAACCTTTGAATTGTTGACCAAATCTTGCTTCTCTTCAATGCTCTTGCCTTGTACCTCAATCTTCTGCAGAAAATTAAAGATTCTTGGATGACTCATGCTTAGAAACTAAGCTATCCATTATCCTTCCATTTTCCATTTTCATTTAATCTTAAAATAGGATAAAATTAAACCAAAAATGAATAAAAATGGTGTGGGCTTTGTCTTGGTCGTGGGAGGCCCATTATATCATGGCAAACATGTTTGAACTATGAAAACTTGGTCCCATTTGGAAAAAATACATTTTTGAGCAATGTTGGTTTTATGCATTTTCCCAAAATTTAGCCAACTTCAACAAGGTGTAAATCCCTCAATTTTTGTCATATGAAGGAGATCTTGCACTTTTTGGAAACCTAAAAGAGTCCTCTAACCAATGTCTTTGGTATCATGTCAAAATGATTTTTGATGCTCCTTGTGTATGCTTTTGAAAAAAGTGTCTTTTTGTTGACTTTGAAAATGACCTGTAATGTCTTGGTTCATATTTTTCAAATGGTGAACCTAATGACCATGGGACCAATTGAATTTGAAATATAATTGAATTTCCTTCAATATGAGCTTTGGTTTGAATTTTTTGGACGAAGGATGAGAGAGTTATGACCAGTCAAAGTTCAGTTGACTTTTTAGGAGAAAACCCTAATTTTGAATCTTAGGGTTTTGTTGATTTTTGATCTTTCCTTGATGAATTATGATCATCCAATGATCAAATGATGAATCCTTTGACAAAATATGGATGTTGACAAAAAATTTCATTTTTGACTGTCTGTTGACTTTTTGGTCAAACGGGTCGTCTGTTGACTGTTTGAGCTGCTGACGGTGCGTCTGAGTGAATTGAAGTCTGAAAATTTGTATGATGGTACTTTGAGATATATGGAGGTCCATGAAATCCATTTGAGGTCTCAAAAACTTGTTTCTCCTGAAAAAACAAGAAACCCTAATCAGGGACTGTTTGTGTAGGAGACAGTTAAGCGTACCTGATTTTTGTGCAGTGCTGAGTCTCTGCTAATCATGTGATATTCAGAAGACTTCTAGGACAAAAACCTTGGAATTTTTAAATGCAAAAGTTTTATTTGATTGATGGTACAAAACACGGAGAATTGTACTGTCAGCAGTTTGACTGTCAACTGACTATTCAGGCATTAATGTAGCAGTTAGAGTGAAAAATCAACAGTCAAAGTTAATTTTGTTTTTGTTGTTTTTGTTTTATGTGAAAGATGAAATTTTATTTACATGACTTGTTAAAAAACACAGACATTATAAATAACTATTATTTACTGTATGCGAGCAAAATTACCGATAATAACCCTGAAATTCATTTAATGCACAGAAACATAAATATTTGACTGGCAGAAAACACACAAAATATTATCTGAATAATTAAGCAACAATATGACAAATAGTACAACATTTAATACTGACAGTACAAACATTACATACTATAATGAACAGTACGACGAGTAAACGGTACATTTAAGAAAATAAGAGATACGGCAAACTTTAAGAATGACGATTAATAACCCATGCTATGACCAACAGAAAATAGATGATCGGGAGTGTAACCATCGCAGGTCCACATTTTTCAGGACTATGCAGACAGAAGAAGGACATGATCACCGTAGCAATGGTGATGACTATAAGAAAACATGTTTCCATCCGCTTCGCCATTTTGCCCGGGAGGAAGAGAGAATGGATATGAAGTAGAAATTTGAGAAATGATTTAGAATTTGATGTGAGATTTTATGAAAAAAATGAGAGGTATTTATAGAATGAAAAGAGGGATAGAGACGTTGGGGAATGAAGTGATTCCGTACAAAAGGAAAATTTGAGTGGAAGTAAGATTTGAAAGAAAGTGTATGGTAGTGTTGGGAAAAAGAGAGATGTATGGAATAAAGTTAAGACTTGATTTTTGAAAAAGAGATTTGAAAAGAGATTTTGAAAATAATGAAATATAGTACAAAAGTTAGTGGGAAACAAAAATTAGTAATAATTTACTTGTTACCAGTACAGTCTGAATCCCGGACTTTGCGTCTGCGAAAGATTTAACTCTGTACCAATTGTGTCAGTACTATTTATCTGTAAATAAATATCAAATAAATAGCGTGTGTGAAGCAATAAACAGTACTTGGCGTTTGTGTAAGAGTAAATCCAACAGCGAGCCAAAATACTGTATAAGAAAAATTCTAAAAACTAAGTATTTCATATGTCAGGATATTTGTGAAATAAAAATCCATGATTATATGAAACTCCTAATTTTTAGATTGGAGTTTTCTTGAAAAAATATGCGGGCAAATTTTGGGGTATAACAGTTGCCCCTATTCAATCTTCTTAAACCTGAAGAGATTGTTTGAAATCTGAAGGTAGAAGGTGATTGAATATTTTAGATGCCCTAAAAATTTGCACTTACCTTGATCGGAAGAGATGTTGGAAGTTGTTTTTGAATGTTGTCTGAGAAATGTTGTTGGCAGATCGGAACATTACCTGGGATGGGTTTTCTGATGCCATCTGGCAATTGTGTTGATGGTTGGTTCACCAGAATGAATCCATTGATTATATCTTGATGAAGGATTTGAGAACCTCTGCGTCGACCGTTTCGGAACCGTCCAAGGTTACCGTTTTAAGTCTAGGAGGATGATCGTTACGGAACTGTCCAAAGTTTTTCCGCTTTAGATTTTGAAAGTTGATCGTTATGGAACTGTCTGAGGTATCAGCTTTAGATCTTCGATGGTAGATCGTTCTGGAACCGTCTGAGGTATCAGCTTTAGATCTTCGATGGTAGATCGTTCTGGAACCGTCTGAGGTATCAGCTTTAGATCTTTGATGGTAGATCGTTCTGGAACCGTCTGAGGTATCAGCTTTAGATCTGCGTTGCTTGTTTTTTGAGTTGATAAGTGATTTGAAAAGAGAGATCTCTTCAGAATGAATCCTTGGCTTGATTATATCTGAGAGGACTGCTTATTTGAATAGAGTTCAAGGAGAACAATGTATGTGATTGAGAACATCTTTGTTGAAGACATCCGTCTGCCTGAAAAATCAAGTTAGTGATATGCAATGGCGTGATGTATGTAATGCATGAGATTCTCTAACTAAAGGAGAAATATGCATGTTATGTATGCGTTTGTCATGAAACATTATATGCTGTGTATGAATATGCGTATGACGTATGATGTATGATGTATGATGTATGATGTATGATGTATGATGTATGATGTATGATGTATGATGTATGATGTATGATATATGATATATGATATATGATGTATGATGTATGATTGGGAAAATAAATCCCAGCTAGTCAGTCATCTGGAGATGAAGGTATTGTGATTGTTGATGATCTTTCGAGTGGGAATGAGGAAGATGCATAATCCTCCGATGCACTATTTGACCAAGTCCTGGTGTGGAGACCACACCTTTTGGAGATAGTAATCTGGAACAGCCCTGCTGGGGGATAAGATTTCTGGAATCACTTCGTTTGGAGAGAAAAATCTTATCGAGGAATTTGCTGAGAAATGTATTTCTCTTGGGGATTTTCTTCTGGTGTTGGTTTCGGGATGATGTCCCAATGATTGAGACATTACCTGAATGTTGTTCCTGTTTTTTTTGGTAAACATCAATCATATTCAAATGCACATGTTCATTCAAAATTATCATTGGGACGTTTACGTATTCAAAACAGAAAAAGTGAAAACGTTGATTTTGAGCCTAAGCTGCATTGATTTTTGAAAAAGAGACATGATAGGCTGGTTAGTTCAAGGAAACAAAAATCCTAGTAGTAGGAAATTGTCATAAACTTTGGAAAATATTTATAAAGATAAATAGCTATGTGAAAACAATCCAGTCAAGTTTCAATTCTGCTATTGCCAATCTGTCTTTGAGCATCTCATCCCTCACTTGTTGGAAGAAAGTAATTGGACTGATCGGTGTCTTTGATGTGTTGAATCTTGAAGGTGAATAGGCAGCTATACAGAACATAGTTGTATGCTTTATTCCCTAACTTTTTCCTAGGCTGCCTTTTCAGGTTTTCAGCCTACCGGGATAGTATTATTTAGTCTCTAATTTTTGCCTGGATCGCCCTTTCGGGTTTTCAATCCACCGAGACGCTCATTTTTTGCCTAAGTTGCCCTTTCAGGTTTTCAACTTAGCGAGCTTTTCTTTTCAAGCGAAGTATTTTTTGACTATGTCCGCATTTACAGGGTGTGGGAAATCCTCGCCATCCATGGTGGTAAGCAACATGGCACCGCCGGAGAATATTTTCTTGATTACAAATGGTCCCTCATAAGTGGGAGTCCACTTGCCTCTGGGATCACCTTGTGGTAAGATGATGCGTTTGACAACCAAGCCGCCGGTTTGGTATGCCTGACTTTTGACTTTCTTGTTGAAGGCTTTGATCATACGCTTTTGGTACAACTGACCATGACAAATAGCTGCGAGCCTCTTCTCATCAATCAAGTTTATCTGGTCCAACCGGGTCTGAATCCAATCGTTTTCGTCTAGATCGGCTTCTTTCATAATCCTTAGGGAAGGAATCTGAATTTCAATTGGGAGAACTGCCTCCGTACCATAGACTAAGGAGAATGGAGTTGCCCCTGTTGAAGTACGCGCAGATGTGCGATAACCATGAAGAGCAAAAGGTAACATCTCATGCCAGTCTTTGTAGGTTACTGTCATCTTTTGTATGATTTTCTTGATGTTTTTATTGGCAGCTTCCACTGTGCCATTCATCTTTGGTCTATATGGAGAAGAATTATGATGTTTGATCTTGAACTGTGTGCAAAGTTCAGTAATCATTCTGTTGTTTAGATTTGTGCCATTGTCTGTGATGATCCGTTCAGGGATGCCATACCGACAAATGAGATTGTGCTTGATAAACCGGGCCACAACATTCTTGGTGACAGAAGCAAATGAAGCTGCTTCTACCCATTTTGTGAAGTAGTCAATGGCGACCAGGATAAAACGATGTCCGTTGGAGGCAGTGGGCTTGATTTCTCCAATCATATCAATACCCCACATTGCAAAAGGCCAAGGAGCTGTCAGGACGTTTAACGGGACTGGAGGTACACGTACCTTGTCTGCATATATCTGACATTTGTGACAGGTTCAGGAATGATGATGACAATCCGTTTCCATGGTAGACCAGTAATATCCTGCTCTGAGGATCTTTTTAGCCATTGTATGTCCACTTGAATGAGTACCAAAGGCACCATCGTGTATGTCTTCCATAATCTGTTCTGCTTCCTTCTTGTTTAC
>NW_026706343.1:0-15762 GCF_029867415.1 Vicia villosa | reverse complement strand
ATAAGCGAATGCTCTTTTCAATTCTGGGACTGGGGCAATTATAGAGGACTCATTAGGCCTGAATTGGAAAGTTTGGAAATGATTTTCCTAATTCCATAACCAGAAACGTGGAAGTAAAGGAAGACTCGTTATCCCTCAAATCACGGGGGAGACAATTTTTCCCTTTTAGATTATTCATTTCTTCTTCGATAACTATTCTCCTTTCCTCTCCCATCTTTAGTTTCTTTTGTATGACAGGCTTGATGGTGATGTTTAGGGCAAGGCGATGACATATGACATTCAAATCTATTCTCGACATATCAAAGGGACTGCATGTTAATAAATCCACATTATTTTAAATTAGGTGAACTAATTCTTCCTCTCCGGTTTCTGTTAAGGAGATGCCCAACTTTGTGTTTTGAAAGCTTAGAGGTCCAATTTAAACTTCTTTAAGATCTTTAATGAGAACTAGCAGGTCTTTCACGTAATCTTCCCCAAAGTTAACACTATAGGCGCTTGGCCTTGGTGGAGGGTTACTAAACATCAATGTCTTCTTTATTATGACGTTGTCCTAGTAACATTTTTTGGATATCTCCTATTCTCATTCCACAACCTTTACTTTCTTGTTGTCTATAAGGTCATCCATTGTGAGGTAAGTTATGGATTAGACTACTTCTAGAACATAGAAGCCTAGACACATAATGATCATATTATAAGATGAATATGTGTTTATTATAAGGTACATGACTTTGATTATTTTCACGTTGTCATCCACTCCAGAAAAATTCTTATGGAGATGTACCCCCGGATTTGTACTTGATCGTGTGGGAATCTTACTAGGGAATCTTTAAAGGGTTGTAAGTGTTCGAGATATAACTCTAGTCATTTAAAGGCGTCCCAATAAAGGATGTCGTTTGAACTACCAAGGTCTATGAAGATTCTATTTATGTTCCACTTAAACATTGGTACCCTGATGAACATATGATCATCCTCGTAGATAGGACTCTAAAGATGTCTTAATGCAAGAAAGTGATCTCATAAGCACAAGATGGATAGGATTTTATGGGTTATTCATTGATGTTCATCATCTAGCGCACATATATTTTTCATGATAAGCTCGACTCACATCCTCCAGTGAGTCCTCCCGCAACTGTAATAAGGGTATAGAGATCATGTTCCTCTTCATTTCTAATTCCTCATTCTAGGTTGAGGGATTTTGGGTCTATCTGGGCCATAAGATTAAGTTCTCATTTCATATTCAACTGACGCACCCTAAACGTACCTTGAAATGTTCCATTCTTTAATGAGCTTGCACTCTATCTCCTTTATTAGCTAGTGACAATCATATATATGATGGCCTTTTACCTTGTGGTTCTTACATCATTTTTTGAACATGTTTCTCGTAACCTCTCATCCTAGGACTAGCTGTTTGAGAATATCTCTCGTGTAATAAAATTAACACCATACTTGTTCTTGCCCCGTATTCAATGACATGTAGTTTTCCACTTGCCTTTTGGGTGGTGGTTTGAAGCTTCTTTAGTTCATGGTCGGGGTTGGGGATAACTTTTGTTGTGCAAACATATGGAGTTTGATCTGTTGTATCTTCATTCTTTATGATCTTTGTCCCTTCTCTCGATATTATTCTCCACGCCCTTGACATAAAATTATGCATTCTCCGTTATTTTATCCATTAAATCAACAAGTTTATGGGCGAGGGACTCACTAAAGTGACTGGTCTTTAACCCACTATGAAAGGCTCATACAAACATATACTGGTTATGGTTTACCACCTTGATGGTGGTATTGTTGAAGCATGCCAAGTATTCATGCAAGGCTTGTAGTGCCATTTTCTCACATTAAAGATACTTGTGGGGGATACCTTGCAATGTTTACTGGCTAATAAGATGGATTAGTTTCTTGGATAAGTCCTGGTAACTGGTCACATAGAATCAAGAAATATTCATATACCAATGGAAATTTATCTCCTTGAAGGTTTCAGATATAAATTTGCATTTGAGTGAGTATGGTATGCATATGATTGTCATTTGTTTGTTGAAGGCGACAATATGCTCTTAAGGGTCACTTTTTCCATCAAACATTACCAGTAAGGGAGATTTCAAATTTTCTAAGACCAGGGTTCCTAGATTACAACCGAAAGGGGTTTAGAGCTTCATCCTCTACTTCCTCTTAATATATGTTGCCTTATTGTAGTTTTTGTTGGATTGTATGAATAATTGCTTGCAAGATCTCATTCTAAATATACGCTTCATCCATAACAGTCTGCATTTTCTTTTGGGCTTCCTGATCACTGCCAGAGGATTAGAAAATGTGTGCCATTGTCATTGTTAAATTTTGGTTTATTGAGAAAAACTCTTGTGGAAAGGTTGTGGTCCATATATGTTTTGTTGAACCCTAAGAAAGGCACCAACTGTACTTTTTCTAGGTACAATAGTAGTTACCTTGTAAACGATATACCAAGAAAAATGTGTTTTTTTAGTGATTTGTATTCGTGATGATCTAACCTAACCCTAAAGGAAGGTATATATAGCCTATATCACCCTGACCTCGCTTTACCAGGGATCATGGCATATGACCTCTTTTATGAAAGTATCGTAACTTATTCATCTCTCTCGCATGCAGAGCACATGCTCACCTCGCTGCCTCTCATTTAAGATTTCTCACGTGTTTCACATGACTGTTATACAATAGGCCAAAATAATTTAAAATAGGTGGGACTTGATCTAGAATATTTATGAAGGTCCAATAATATATCACAATGGTGCTTGAATCCAATGGCATGTCTTGAAATATTGTAACAAGTACTGGATGCAAGTTTTGTACTTCTGGTATTGTTGAGCTTGGAACTAAGGATTAATTTATATGATGTTACTGGATAAGAGTTTCATCTTCAATCAGGAATTATAGATAAAGGGTGTGGGATCAATGTATGTTGGAAGAAAAAACTTGATATTTGTATAATGTGCACTCATATTTATGTTGGTTCATCACGAGGAGAATCTTTCACATTTGATCAAAGACTCGCGCAAAGTATTATGTATATGGGTCATCTCACTTACAAAGTGTTAAAGCTTCACTTTATCTCAAAAATCTCCCATTCTAGTGTTTGTCCATCCATTATGCCCCCTCAAGCAGAAACTCTTTTATCCACATACACTTGTACTACCATTGACACTCTTACCACGACATATGCATTTCAACGGGACACATCAATAGACCACCACAATGTCCGGAAGACTTTCGATATAAGGAGTTAGTCCCTTACTCAAACCATTGGCTTTGATACCACTATTAGATCATCAGGACGGAAGCATCCTTATTGGGTTAAAGACACAACCTAATAAGTAAGAGAGACATCACATATTCATCAAAAACCTTAAGACATTATTAGGTATATGAGTCATCTCATTTATAAAATGCTCTACCTTCAATTTTTGAAATAATGTGTGACTTCCAACTCACAATTTATAATTTTCTTAATTTGTATAATGTATGCACTTATTTATATTATCCTATATGAATTTACGATGTTCCTCTATATATTATAGTCTCTTAACTTTAGTAACAAGTGTGTGTAGAATTGTGATCAACCTGCTAAATCGTTTGAGTCAACGTTTCAATCCTCTACTGTCAGGATGCAATTTAGGTAATATCACATTTCACAAACTCGGTGAACTTGATCAAGTTAGAATTCTAACTCGTTTTGGAATTCTGAAGCGGCGTATATTTTGTAGGGGTTTTTTAAGGAAAAAAACTAATTTTCTAAAACGGCACTACTAGAAAATTCACTTTTAGTGGCCGAATTGAAGATCGAAAAAGCTTCTAAAAAACCATATGTATTATGATTCCTTGGAATCGAACTTGGGACCTCCGCGTATTTAATAAGAACTTGTCACTACACCATTTAACATCTAATGTTATATTTTATATTTAAACATATATATGTAATACGGTGAACTGACTTTTTATCGATCGAAATGTCGCGGTTAAGCATGAGTCGCCACCGACTTTTATTTTATCCAAACAAATTCGGAAAGGCAAAAAGAAACAGAAAAAAACCTTTTAAAGAGATCTAAGTTCGGGGGATAATTTATGCAAAGGGAAGGTGTAAGGCACCCTTTGCATCCATGGTTTTCCATGAGCTCTTAATTGCTTTGCTTGCTCGTTTGTTTAGAAAATGTAGATGAAAGAGATAGGGACTTTAGCTCGTAAATGAGCGTAGCCCTTTTGAAAAATTATGAGAAAGAATATGAAAATTGAGCATTGCAAGGCAACTAGGGGCAATTACCTTAAACTCAGATGATAGGTCTCTTTATAGCCTTTCAGAATGAAAGGGTCTATCCTTGCCATAAGAGGGCAGGAAGCCTTTCGTTTGGAGGTTGAAGGGTCATCGAAGCATCCTTTGCCATAAGACTGTCCCATGCCATAGAAGGGCAGGTAGTCTAAGGCAAGGATCAGAATAAGCCATTTCATAGGCAGCCAGAAGATACCTCAGCCTTTTTTCCGTAGGCAACATCCGAGGGTCGAGGTCATATTGTGTATCGAAGGCAGCATCATTTAGGGTCGTATGACCTTTTAATTATCGAGGCAACAGGCTGAGGTATCTCGTATTCGAAGGACATGGCTTATTCTGCAAAAAAAACACGAAGGCAACAGGCAACAGGCAACAAGGCAACAGAGAGGTTACCCCAAAAGGGTGCGTGTGTGCAACAATCACGTGATTATGTTCAGATATTTATCTTTTAATTAGTTATTCTAATTCAGTTTAAGGCTTGCACTCCCTAAGATTACTAACCACGCAATAATATAAAGCAATAAAGGGGAATGGGACAATGAAACCAGCGGATCCCCAATGGGGTTTGACACAAGTAATAATAATAAAAGGCATAAAATAAAATGAGGCTTAGGGTTACCAATGACGTAGCTTTGGCAATTGATAAACCTGAAAAGGAGGAAGAATAAACAGAAGAGGGTGAGTGCATTATAGGTTCGGAGGCAAACTTTATTAACTAAAAAAAACAAAAGAATAAAGAAATTAAAAGTAAATGTATAAACAATAGATACTTAGCTTCGATTGGTGAAGGTTGATGGTCGGAGGTTTGTCTCGAGTATGAAGCATTGACCCTGACCATCAGAGAATTGGCAAAGACAAGCAGAAAAGGAAGTGAGTGCAGAAAGAGTCCATTGACTTTTGAGGATGCAACCCTAATCATATTTTTATTAGGCAAACAAACATTTAAATAAAATAATAGGGTCGGGACTTAGCTTGGTAAAAGGCATGGCGTACAATCGGGAGGTATCTGAAAATAACCCTGAAAAGAATACACAAAGAAATATTTTTCAGTGTATGACTAATTCTCGCAAAACCTAATTAGGGCACAAGTTAACCATGATTAATAGAATGAATAAAATCAAATTTAATTAATTATTGATTTCTCAACCTAATTAATTAATTCGATGAAAAAACAAATTTTGATTAAATATCTAAACCTAATATATTTTTTTTTATCAATTAATAGGATAATTAATCAATTAAACAAATAATTTAAATAGATTAATCTAATTTAAAACAATTAAAACAAATTATTCAATAATATTTTTATCATAGCTAAAAGAAAGTTATTTTCTAAAAGGGTTTTTAAAAACAATATATAGTTATTCAAAAAAACAAAAACAATATATATGTATAATAAATGAATAAAAAATTATGAAATAAAAGAAAAAAAAAAGAAAAGAAAATTTAAAAGAACTTAGCTGCAATTGGGTGTGGTTGCAGCCTGGGAGGTCTATGATGGACCTGCATGTTGATGTGCATTGGATCTGATGGTCTTTTCATCCAGCGGTTGTAATTGGAGGCGTATGGTGGGTGTTGGCACGTTTGCGAGTACCAGATCTTGTAGCAAGTCACTCCAAACAGAGAAATAAAAATATTCTTTGGAGCCAAGGATCGAACCGGTGGTCCACTAGTTGCCAAGGTACTTCGCTAGCCATCTAATCCACGTGCGCTTGCTGTCAAACAAACGGTTTTGATAAACAAAATATGAAAACAACATGGTTAGTGGGGCAAAACACGCGGGATTCAAACAACCCAGTAATATGGTGACACGTCTCCTTCTTCCTCCCTCAGCCGTCGTTTTAGGTTCGAGTCTTTGCCTACGGACGCGCGTCCGTCACCATAACTTCTGCACAAACAAAAACAATACAACACGCACGCAAAACCTGATGCGAGACCATGGATCGATTGGGTGAAGTCCCCTGAACGTGATTATGGCCTCGGTTTCGTTCAATCTTGGCTGAATCTCAAAGCCCTAAATCAAAGCTTTAAACCCTATTAATGGTGAACTTTCAAACCTGCGTCTAAAACTTAATTAAAACATCCAGAAAGCTGCATAACACCAATATAAACACAGATATATGATTGATTCATATGCAAGATGCGTGTATGTATGCAATTGAATTCAATAAAGTATGGCTCATTCGTGAGCGCAAACTCGCGTTTACGTGCAGTTTTGATTGATGATGACGATCGATTCACCTTCAGGAATGGTACAGGGATCGATTGGGATGATTGAAACACCTTGAAACTGCCTCAATCGGTGAAACTACTTTGGAATTTTTCTTGCCTTCGTGAGCTCGGGTATGGTCTTCACAGCTGCCAAAAATCCTCCCCTAATGCTTTGTTTATGTTGTGTATATATAGGTTAAGCTATTAGGTCAACAAAATTGAATAGAATCTTGTTGAATCTTGATTTGCCATGTTTGAAAAATATGAGTCATGAATATTTCTATTTTGATCAAATTTCCAATCTTTTTCACACCAATCTTGCTTGCCACGAATTTGTACTGAATATATGGATTAAATGTAGATTGGAATTTGAGAGAAAACCAAATCTTCCATTATTTTTATATTTTATATAATTAAATCATGATTTAAATGAATAACAATCATAAATAATTAATAAAAATTATAAAAATAAGAAGTCCTTGTCTTTATCTCGTGGATGGGCTTATGATAAGTCTTGGATGAAAATAATATGGGCTCATTTGAAAATTTTGAAGTTTGGTTGACTTTTTCAGTTCATGCCCAAAATAGTAACTTTTGACTTTTGACTTTTCTGATATTTCCTTGCATCATCATGATCAACCCTTGATCAAATGATGATTTTAGGATTATGAGGATGTTGTTGACCAAATATCTTGAACTTTGATTGTACATTGACTTGAAATGACCATTTTGCCCTTGAGAGTCGACTATTGACTTAATCAAGGTTTGAGGGACTCAGCTTGCCCTGATTGGCTTGAAACCTTGCATGGAGATTCTTTGGGATGTTTGTGACCCTATGGAACCACCTTGAGCCATTGATTCAGTGATTTTCTTTTGAGTGAACCAAACCCTAGTTCAGAGCCTTGCATAGGAGAGTATGTCTAGGAGCTTTATGTACTGATTTATATTGGGATGAAGAAAAAATGTATGGGCAAATTTTGGGGTATGACAGCTGCCCCTGTTCAATTATCTTAAACCTGGAGAGTGAGTGGTTTGTGTGCCAGTCGGTATCTGAAGGTGGAAGATGATTGAACACTAGAATACCAAGAAATTTGCCCTAGCTGATGTAGGGACTTTTGTCGGAGATGGGCTTGAAGATGCCATCCAGCAAATCATGCATTAGATTCGGTTTGGAGTGTTTGAGAAGTATTTGTTAGAGATTGATCGTGTTAGCGTTGTTCGTGATGAGAGAAACGGGTCATACATTTAGACCATATCTGTAGAGGAATGTCAGAATGAGTCATACATTGGACCATATCTAAAGAGGAATATCAAAACGAGCTATGCGTTAGACCATGTCTGAAGAGAAATAGCAGAACGAGTCGTACATTAGACCATATCTGAGGAGGGATATCAGAACGAGTTATTCATTAAACCATATCTGAAGGTGAATACCAGAACGAGTCATACATTAAACCATATCTGATGGATAATGCCAGAACGAGTCATACATTTAGACCATATCTGACTAAAAATACCGGAACGGGTCGTATATTAGACCATATCTGATTAAGAATACCGGAACGGGTCGTATATTAGACCATATCTGATAGAGAATGTTTGTTTGTTAGGGTTAATGAGTTATTTGACGAAGTTTTGGAATGTAAAAAGGCTTGTTAGAATGAATCTCCAGCTCGATTATATCTGAGAGGAATGATTGTCGAGGCGGAACCTGAAAACAAAGTATGCAATGTCATGATGCATGTAATGAATGAGATGGGATTCTCAAAATAAATGAGAAACTTGCATGAAGTGATGTATGCAATGTATGAATATGTTTATGACATATGATATGCGAATATGATTTATGTTGTCCTGATTGAGAAAATAAATCTCTATATCCTTGTGATTTTATTGTCGGATCTTGTCTTGAAGATGCTCAGCTGGTGATTTATGGTTTCTGCTTGGGGATGATTAGTAGTTTGATGTACCCTGATTTTAGAGATAAACCATGTTGGAGAAGAGCAACATATTGGATGATCGATAATGCTGAAGATGTAAACTCTGTTGGGGAGTCATGTCTTTGTTGAGACGAATATGTTTGAAGATGTCTTCTTAATGATTACTCTGCGGGGAGGTGGTTTTGTGAACCTGGCTCTGTGGGGAGACATGGGTGTCTTGAAAGTTGCCCCCAGTATCATAGTAACTTCCTACTTGATTCAGGACACGCCACTGAGTATTGATCAAGATGTTGAATTTGGACTTGCATAGATTTGCCCCAGTTAGCAGGAACTTTGGAAAGATTCGCCTCGCGAGGACTTTATGAGATGTTTACTATGGGCGATATGCCCCCAGTAATCATAGGCTCATGACAATGTCTCACGTTGATTGGGGAGTAGCTTTAGATATGCTTGGGTGCATGCCCCTGATTGTTCGAGCATCCATGAGAGATTCTCAGAATCTTGACTTGATTGCCCCAGATTGATTGGACGAAACATGTCATGCCCCTTGTATACGTAAGAGACATGCCTTCCTTGGAGTAATTATGTCTATCGGGATAACTTTCAATCATTAGTTGT
This sequence comes from Vicia villosa, assembly GCF_029867415.1. Lineage (NCBI taxonomy): Eukaryota > Viridiplantae > Streptophyta > Magnoliopsida > Fabales > Fabaceae > Vicia > Vicia villosa. Next base: position 6,702 of record NW_026706343.1, on the reverse strand, counting down.
ACCCTGTGCAAATTCTTTCTGTTGCTAACATTTGAAATTATGTAGCAGAATATGTTTAATAATGTATTCATGAGATGCAATGCATACGTTTGTCTTGAGTTTTTGAAAAACATTAAAACTGGAGATGTAAAAACATGACATTTGTAAAGACATGATATTTGTAACAACGTGACGTTTGTAAAAGCGTGATGTTTGTAAAAAATGAAATATCAACTCAGCATTTTTGGTAAACTTTAAGGAGTCAGGATACCTTTTTTGTGACAGTATGCTTTCGAACTAACCATGCTTCAGTTAGGACTTTCAAGGGTTGTAACGTGGCTTGGTTCACGGTTTAAGAAACAAAGGATAATGGCTCAAAGTTTATTTATACCCATCCCCTTCTTCGTGATGTTCTTCAGTCCTAAGCTCAGTTAATTCAACTTATGCATTCAGGTTCCAAAAGACTTTTGGATTTGCACCTTTGATAATGATGATGGTTCACAAGCAAGGAAAGCTTTTGAGATGGCAGTCGCTTCTTCCTTTGGTAGTCACAACATTGTGTTGTATATTGACTTCTCTTTTTTCATCTTTTTGATATCCCTAACTTTTGCCTGAACTGTTTATTTCTGAGATTACAGTCAGCGGGATGCCTTGATTTTGCCTAAGTCGTCTTTTGATTTTTGACTTAGCAGGCTTTTCTTTGTATATATATTTTTCATTTTTTCTTTTGAAGATATTGACTGTCTTGTTTGATGATTGACGAACCATCATTGTTTTTTGATTGTCATCTCCAACACTTCTTTGATGTGTGCGGATGAACGCTTGTGATTGAAGCCTTTATCGAAAGGTGTACTGAATGATTCTCTTAAAATAGAATGCACAGCCAAATTAACTGAGAACTACCCTGCCCCAGGTTATAATCAATGGTTTTAATTAGTACAAGGAAGAAACTTCTACTTCTTAGGCTCAAAGGGGTTGACGAGGGATTAACATCCTTATATCTCCACTGTTTAGGAATTGAAACAATGCCTGTACATCGTCAACATAGTCCGTTCAAAAGCATATTGTATAAGGTTACAGTATTGTTTTCGTCATCCTCCCACAAAAGGCATACAACTTTTAGTAGGAGTCGAGTAAAACATATGCAAAGTAAAGACATAATTTAAAAAGAGTGATAGCGAGATAAATTATTCAAGACAAACATATGCAATGCACTGATGATAATTATTAAAACAAATAATGTCTATCATAAGTCAAATGTTTAAACAAACAGAAAAAGGAATTGCAACTGAAAGTAAAACTAATGATCTTAAAGTCCACCCTTCTAGCCATCCACAGTATTAGCACTCTTGTTGTGATTAGGCATGGTTGCAGGAGCGTCGAACTCAATTTCTCCGGCGTCAATCATATCCTGGATTTTGTTCTTCAGCGGCCAACAATCATTAGTGTCATGTCCAATGCTGTCGGAGTGATAAGCGCACCTTGCATTAGGGTTATATTGATGAGATGCAGTATTAGGCTTCAGAGGAGGATCCTTCAAAGTAATCAACCCTGCTTTAAGCAACTGTTGTAACGCTTCGGCCAAAGTTATGTTGATCTTTGTGAATTGTCTTTTAGATGCGCCTTGTTTACGTTGGTTGCCCTTTTGTCGTACCAACACTTGATTAGAGGCTAGGACTGATCCCACAGTATTGGATTCATTCCTCTCATTGTGCGCTTTCTTTGCGGTATTAGAATATGTAGCCACTTGAATTTTACCGCTTCGGATGCCGCTTTCAACACGTTCCCCAGTCAGTATAAGTTCGGTGAATCCAGATGATGAACTTCCCAGCAAATGACTATAGAAAGGGCCAGTCAGTGTATTCATGAACGTATCTACCAACTCCCTGTCGGTCAAGGAAGGTTTGACTCTTCCAGCTAGATCTCTCCATTTCTGAGCATACTCCTTGAAACTTTCCTTAGGTCCCATGGACATGCTTTGTAGTTGCATGCGAGTTGGTGCAAGATCAGAGTTATATTGGTATTGCTTATAGAAAGCAACAACTAAATCTTCCCAGGTATGGATGTTGGTACTTTCCAGTTGATAGTACCATTCGAGTTGAGTTCCAGATAAGCTTTCTTGAAAGAAATGGATCCAGAGCCTCTTATCAGCAGTGTGAGGCTGAATCTTCCTTACATAAGACCTCAAGTGTAGTTTAGGACAAGAGACTCCATCATACTTAGCAAAGGCGGGAGTTTTGAATTTTGGAGGAATAACGACTCCGGGCACAAGTCCAAGCTCTTCAAAATCCAGCCCAGGTACCTTCTGAATTTCCACACTTCTCAGACGCTCTTCTAACATCTTGTATTTGTCATCGGGATGTTCACCCTCATGGTAATAGTCCTCTTCTTCTTCAGAGAGTTTGGCAGAATTGTGGTTGATTTTTGCATCAGTTTTGATACTTGCATCATCATCTTGCTCATCCTCATCGCTGTCTTCAGAGGTTTCAGCATCCCTGAGTTGCAAGATTGGTCTAAGCTTTTTTACTCGAGTCTTTTTACCCTCTTTGGGAGCTTCAGCTTCTTCAACCTTTTTGAGAGGGCCTTTGAACCTTCTTCCCATATTGAGAACACCTTTAGGTTTCTTGGTCTTCTTTTCCTTCTTAGTCAGAAGGGATTTCAGCTCATCTTGCCCCTTGGACAGATTCAGAATCAAGGCTTGGAACTCAGCGTTTTGAGCTTGGAGATCCTTAACTGATTGTTCAAGATTCATGATGCTGAAATAAACAGCGAGGAAGGATGAGAGACCTATTGTAAGAAACCTGATATGCGATGTTGTGAATGTAAATGCAATGCTTTCAAGGATCTATAGGAAATTTAGTTTGCAACGTTTAGACATTGAATCAAACAGAGTTATGTCTAGAGAATTCTGGCTTTCGTCTTTGGACGTCCTTCTTTGAGAATCAAGCTCACCATATCGAGTGGGTCATCGCCTCTGATTCGGGATATTTCTGAATTTGAAGGTACATGGCTAGAGGAAAATAAATCCTCTTGCCCCTTGATAGATATCGAGTCTCTGGATTGGAAGGTACGTGGCCAGAGGAAAATAAATCCTCTTGCCCCTAGATGGGAATTCAGTCTTTGATAAGAGCACCTGAAATTGTGCGCCCTAAATTCCTAAGATCCTTGAAAGGGTTAGTTGATCATCTTATGCTTATGATGTCATGATGTCATGATGTTATGCGAATGCAGTTCATTAGTCATAGTGTGAGATAGTAAGGACAAACAAGTCCTTTCAACAAAACCTGCGAGGAAACGAAGGTTAGTAGCAAACACAAGCAAGTCGCACAAGTCACATAAGTCACACAAGTCACCAGATTTTGCCTTAAGGTTAGGCTTGCATGTAGTCCAGAGGTGCGTACCCTCCCCCTGAAGTTTAGTTGGTTCAAACCTGTCCTATATAAAGATCGGGTTCTAGGGAGCTCATATCATTGACCTTTCTCGAAGGCGCTTATCTCAGTTCGGCAATCGAATCGCCGACCGAAAAGGTCCTGAAAGTCCAGTCCATATGAGTGTAGCTTCGAGTATCAACCAACTTCAGTCGGAACCAAAGCCAGCCATCTCGCTACTTTCTAAAAGGCCAAAGTCAAGTTCGACTAAGGTTCTAAGGGCGAATTAGTGCTTAATGACACCACGCGGCAGCCAAGCATTTCCTCAGGTCGGATCCCAAGGAACACCAGGACAAACCAATGTGTCACACTAACGATGGCCATCAGATCAACCACATCAGTATACGCTGTGCAGTCTCACTGATCTCATGCCATTTACCTAAGGTACTCAGATCCGGGTTAGGATCTTTCACACAGCAGAATACCCAAAACAGCCCTGCAAAAGTAAAGCAAACAAAGCAAACAATAGAAAACATTTAAGTGATTCCTAAACTTTTAAGGTAACCCCTCTTTTATCGAAATTTTCCCCAGCAGAGTCGCCAGTTCTGTAATACGGTGAACTGACTTTTTATCGATCGAAATGTCGCGGTTAAGCATGAGTCGCCACCGACTTTTATTTTATCCAAACAAATTCGGAAAGGCAAAAAGAAACAGAAAAAAACCTTTTAAAGAGATCTAAGTTCGGGGGATAATTTATGCAAAGGGAAGGTGTAAGGCACCCTTTGCATCCATGGTTTTCCATGGGCTCTTAATTGCTTTGCTTGCTCGTTTGTTTAGAAAATGTAGATGAAAGAGATAGGGACTTTAGCTCGTAAATGAGCGTAGCCCTTTTGAAAAATTATGAGAAAGAATATGAAAATTGAGCATTGCAAGGCAACTAGGGGCAATTACCTTAAACTCAGATGATAGGTCTCTTTATAGCCTTTCAGAATGAAAGGGTCTATCCTTGCCATAAGAGGGCAGGAAGCCTTTCGTTTGGAGGTTGAAGGGTCATCTAAGCATCCTTTGCCATAAGACTGTCCCATGCCATAGAAGGGCAGGTAGTCTAAGGCAAGGATCAGAATAAGCCATTTCATAGGCAGCCAGAAGATACCTCAGCCTTTTTTCCGTAGGCAACATCCGAGGGTTGAGGTCATATTGTGTATCGAAGGCAGCATCATTTAGGGTCGTATGACCTTTTAATTATCGAGGCAACAGGCTGAGGTATCTCGTACTCGAGGGACATGGCTTATTCTGCAAAAAAAAACACGAAGGCAACAGGCAACAGGCAACAAGGCAACAGAGAGGTTACCCCAAAAGGGTGCGTGTGTGCAACAATCACGTGATTATGTTCAGATATTTATCTTTTAATTAGTTATTCTAATTCAGTTTAAGGCTTGCACTCCCTAAGATTACTAACCACGCAATAATATAAAGCAATAAAGGGGAATGGGACAATGAAACCAGCGGATCCCCAATGGGGTTTGACACAAGTAATAATAATAAAAGGCATAAAATAAAATGAGGCTTAGGGTTACCAATGACGTAGCTTTGGCAATTGATAAACCTGAAAAGGAGGAAGAATAAACAGAAGAGGGTGAGTGCATTATAGGTTCGGAGGCAAACTTTATTAACTAAAAAAAACAAAAGAATAAAGAAATTAAAAGTAAATGTATAAACAATAGATACTTAGCTTCGATTGGTGAAGGTTGATGGTCGGAGGTTTGTCTCGAGTATGAAGCATTGACCCTGACCATCAGAGAATTGGCAAAGACAAGCAGAAAAGGAAGTGAGTGCAGAAAGAGTCCATTGACTTTTGAGGATGCAACCCTAATCATATTTTTATTAGGCAAACAAACATTTAAATAAAATAATAGGGTCGGGACTTAGCTTGGTAAAAGGCATGGCGTACAATCGGGAGGTATCTGAAAATAACCCTGAAAAGAATACACAAAGAAATATTTTTCAGTGTATGACTAATTCTCGCAAAACCTAATTAGGGCACAAGTTAACCATGATTAATAGAATGAATAAAATCAAATTTAATTAATTATTGATTTCTCAACCTAATTAATTAATTCGATGAAAAAACAAATTTTGATTAAATATCTAAACCTAATATATTTTTTTTTATCAATTAATAGGATAATTAATCAATTAAACAAATAATTTAAATAGATTAATCTAATTTAAAACAATTAAAACAAATTATTCAATAATATTTTTATCATAGCTAAAAGAAAGTTATTTTCTAAAAGGGTTTTTAAAAACAATATATAGTTATTCAAAAAAAAAAAAAACAATATATATGTATAATAAATGAATAAAAAATTATGAAATAAAAGAAAAAAAAAGAAAAGAAAATTTAAAAGAACTTAGCTGCAATTGGGTGTGGTTGCAGCCTGGGAGGTCTATGATGGACCTGCATGTTGATGTGCATTGGATCTGATGGTCTTTTCATCCAGCGGTTGTAATTGGAGGCGTATGGTGGGTGTTGGCACGTTTGCGAGTACCAGATCTTGTAGCAAGTCACTCCAAACAGAGAAATAAAAATATTCTTTGGAGCCAAGGATCGAACCGGTGGTCCACTAGTTGCCAAGGTACTTCGCTAGCCATCTAATCCACGTGCGCTTGCTGTCAAACAAACGGTTTTGATAAACAAAATATGAAAACAACATGGTTAGTGGGGCAAAACACGCGGGATTCAAACAACCCAGTAATATGGTGACACGTCTCCTTCTTCCTCCCTCAGCCGTCGTTTTAGGTTCGAGTCTTTGCCTACGGACGCGCGTCCGTCACCATAACTTCTGCACAAACAAAAACAATACAACACGCACGCAAAACCTGATGCGAGACCATGGATCGATTGGGTGAAGTCCCCTGAACGTGATTATGGCCTCGGTTTCGTTCAATCTTGGCTGAATCTCAAAGCCCTAAATCAAAGCTTTAAACCCTATTAATGGTGAACTTTCAAACCTGCGTCTAAAACTTAATTAAAACATCCAGAAAGCTGCATAACACCAATATAAACACAGATATATGATTGATTCATATGCAAGATGCGTGTATGTATGCAATTGAATTCAATAAAGTATGGCTCATTCGTGAGCGCAAACTCGCGTTTACGTGCAGTTTTGATTGATGATGACGATCGATTCACCTTCAGGAATGGTACAGGGATCGATTGGGATGATTGAAACACCTTGAAACTGCCTCAATCGGTGAAACTACTTTGGAATTTTTCTTGCCTTCGTGAGCTCGGGTATGGTCTTCACAGCTGCCAAAAATCCTCCCCTAATGCTTTGTTTATGTTGTG